>NW_019942880.1:129850-138112 GCF_002910315.2 Salvelinus sp. IW2-2015 | reverse complement strand
TATGGTCTTTGGGTACCAATGTTGTACTGGACCGTCAGTTCACTAACTGTAGCTGTCAGCTGACTAATGTAGCTGTCAGCTGACTAACTGTAGCTGTCAGTCTGACTAACTGTAGCTTCAGCTGACTAACTGTAGCCTGTCAGTTAACTAACTGTAGCCTCTCAGTTGACTAACTGTAGCCTGTCAGTGACTAACTGTAAGCTGACAGCTGACTAACTGTAGCCTGTCAGCTGACTAACTGTAGCTGTCAGTTGACTAACTGTAGCCTGTCAGTTGACTAACTGTAGCCTCTCAGTTGACTAACTGTAGCCTGTCAGTTGACTAACTGTAGCCTGTCAGTTGACTAACTGTAGCTGTCAGTGACTAACTGTAAGCCGTCAGTTGACTAACTGTAGCCTCTCAGTTGACTAACTGTAGCCTGTCAGCTTGACTAACTGTAGCCTGTCAGTTGACTAACTGTAGCCTTCAGTTGACTAAACTGTAGCCTGTCAGTTGACTAACTGTAGCTGTCATGACTAACTAGTGTCAGCTGACTAACTGTAGCCTGTCAGTTGACTAACTGTAGCCTGTCAGTTGACTAACTGTAGCCTGTCAGTTGACTAACTGTAGCTGTCAGTTGACTAACTGTAGCCTGTCAGTTGACTAAACTGTAGCCTGTCAGTTGACTAACTGTAGCTGTCAGTGACTAACTGTAGCTGTCAGTTGACTAACTGTAGCTGTCAGTTGACTAACTGTAGCCTGTCAGTTGACTAACTGTAGCCTGTCAGTTGACTAACTGTAGCTCTCAGTTGACTAACTGTAGCCTGTTCAGTTGACTAACGTGTAGCCTGTTCAGTTGACTAACTGTAGCCTGTCAGTTGACTAACTGTAGCCATGTCAGTTGACTAACTGTAGCCTGTCAGTGACTAACTGTAGCCGTTCAGTTGACTAACTGTAGCTGTCAGTTGAAACTAACTGTAGCCTGTCAGTTGACTAACTGTAGCCTGTCAGTTGACTACTTAGCTGTAGCTGTACTTAGCTGTCATGACTAATGTAGCCTCTCAGTGACTAACTGTAGCCTGTCAGTGACTAACTGTAGCCTGTCAGTTGACTAACTGTAGCTGTCAGGATAACTGTAGCATGTCAGTTGACTAACTGTAGCCTGTCAGTTGACTAACTGTAGCTGTCAGTGACTAACTGTAGCCTGTCAGTTGACTAACTGTAGCCTGTCAGTTGACTAACTGAGCCTGTCAGTTGACTAACTGTAGCCTGTCAGTTGACTAACTGTAGCCTTCAGTTGACTAACTGTAGCCTGTCAGTTGACTAACTGTAGCCTGTCAGTTGACTAACTGTAGCCTGTCAGTTGACTAACTGTAGCTGCTAGCACTGTAGCAGTCAGTGACTAACTGTAGCCTGTCAGTTGACTAACTGTAGCCTGTCAGTTGACTAACTGTAGCCTGTCAGTTGACTAACTGTAGCCTTCGTACAGTTGACTAACTGTAGCCTGTCAGTTGACTAACTGTAGCCTGCAGTTGACTAACTGTAGCTGTCAGTGACTAACTGTAGCCTTCAGTTGACTAACTGTAGCCTGTCAGTTGATAAACTGTAGCTGTCAGCGGACTAACTGTGAGCTGTCAGTTGACTACTGTAGCCTGTTCAGTTGACTAACTGTAGCCTGTCAGTTGACTAACTGTAGCCTGTCAGTTGACTAACTGTAGCCTGTCAGTTGACTAACTGTAGCCTGTCAGTTGACTAACTGTAGCCTGTTTCATGTGACTAACTGTAGCCTGTCAGTTGACTAACTGTAGCTGTCAGTTGACTAACTGTAGCTGTCAGCTGACTAACTGTAGCCTGTCAGTGACTAACTGTAGCCTCTCAGTTGACTAACTGTAGCCTGTCAGTTGACTAACTGTAGCTGTCATGACTAACTGCTAGCATGTCAGTGACTAACTGTAGCCGTCAGTTGACTTAACTGTAGCTGTCAGTTGACTAACTGTAGCTGTCAGTTGACTAACTGTAGCCTGTCAGTTGACTAACTGTAGCCTGTCAGTTGACTAACTGTAGCCGTCAGTTGACTAACTGTAGCCTCTCAGTTGACTACTGTTAGCCTGTCAGTTGACTAACTGTAGCCTGTCAGTTGACTAACTGTAGCCTGTCAGTTGACTAACTGTAGCTGTCAGTGACTAACTGTAGCCGTCAGTTGACTAACTGTAGCCTGTCAGTGACTAATGTACCTGTCAGTTGACAAACTTGTAGCCTGTCAGTTGACTAACTGTAGCCTCTCAGTTGACTAACTGTAGCCTCAGTTGACTAACTGTAGGCCTGTCAGTTGACTAACTGTAGCTGTCAGCTGATAACTGTAGCCTGTCAGTTGACTAACTGTAGCCTGTCAGTTGACTAACTGTAGCTGTCAGCAGACTAACTGTAGCTTCAGTTGACTAACTGTAGCCTGTCAGTGACTAACTGTAGCCTGTCAGTGACTAACTGTAGCTGTCAGAGACTAACTGTAGCTGTCAGTTGACTAACTGTAGCCTGTCAGTTGACTAACTGTAGCCTGTCAGTTGACTAACTGTAGCCTTGTCAGTGACTAACTGTTAGCCTGTCAGTTGACTTAACTGTAGCCTGTCAGTTGACTAACTGTAGCCTGTCAGTGACTAACTGTAGCTGTCATTGACTAACTGTACTGTCATTGACTAACTGACTGTCAGCTGACTAACTGTAGCTGTCAGTTGACTAACTGTAGCCTCTCAGTTGACTAACTGTAGCCTGTCAGTTGACTAACTGTAGCCTGTCAGTACGTAACTGTAGCCTGTCAGTTGACAACTGTAGCTCTCAGTTGACTAACTGTACTTCAGTTGACCTAACTGTAGCCTGTTCAGTTGACTAACTGTAGCGTCAGTTGACTAACGTAGCCGTCAGTTGACTAACTGTAGCTGTCAGCGACTAACTGTAGCCTGTTCAGTGACTAACTGTAGCCTGTCAGTTGACTAACTGTAGCCTGTCAGTTGACTAACTGTAGCCTGTCAGTTGACTAACTGTAAGCTGTCAGCTGACTAACTGTAGCCTGTCAGTTGACTAACTGTTAGCCTGTCAGTTGACTAACTGTAGCCTGTCAGTTGACTAACTGTAGCCTTGTCAGTTGACTAACTGTAGCTGTCAGTGACTAACTGTAGCCTGTCAGTTGACTAACTGTAGCCTGTCAGTTGACTAACTGTGCCTGTCAGTTGACTAACTGTAGCCTGTCAGTTGACTAACTGTAGCCTGTCAGTTGACTAACTGTAGCCTGTCAGTTGACTAACTGTAGCCTGTCAGTAGACTAACTGTAGCCCTGTCAGTTGACTAAACTGTAGCCTGTCAGTAGACTTAACTGTAGCCTCTCAGTTGACTAACTGTAGCCTGTCAGTAGACTAACTGTAGCCTCTCAGTTGACTAACTGTAGCCTGTCAGTTGACTAATGTAGCCTTCTCAGTTGACTAACTGTAGCCTTCAGTTACTAACTGTAGCTCTCAGTTGACTAACCGTAGCCTGTCAGTAGACTAACTGTAGCCTTCAGTTGACTAACTGTTAGCCTGTCAGTATACTAACTGTAGCCTGTCAGTTGACTAAACTGTAGCCTGTCAGTAGACTAACTGTAGCCTGTCAGTTGACTAACTGTAGCCTGTCAGTTGACTAACTGTAGCCTGTCAGTAGACTAACTGTAGCCTGTCAGTTGACTAACTGTAGCCTGTCAGTTGACTAACTTGTAGCCTTCTCAGGTTGACTAACTGTAGCCTGTCAGTTGACTAATGTTAGCATGGTCAGTGGACTAACTGTAGCCTGTCAGTGTAGACTAACTGTAGCCTGTCAGTTTACTAACTGTAGCCTCTCAAGTGACTAACTGTATCTGTCAGCTGTACGTAGCCTGTCATGACTAACTGTAGCCTCTCAGTTGACTAACTGTGAGTGTCAGTGTGATAACTGTAAGCCTGTCAGTTGACTAACTGTAGCCTGTCAGTTGACTAACTGTAGCCTCTCAGTTGACTAACTGTAGCCTGTCAGTTGACTAACTGTAGCCTGTCAGTAGACTAACTGTAGCCTGTCAGTAGACTAACTGTAGCCTGTCAGTTGACTAACTGTAGCCCGTCTGTTGCTCTGCACAATTCGTGTCAGCCTCCTTTGTCCTCTTTCATTAATGACCCGTTTTCGACCACTGACCTGCTGTTGGCTGGATGTCCTGCGGGTGGTGGACCATTCTTGATACACACAGGAAACTGTTGAGCGTGAAAAACCAAGCAGTGTTGCAATTCTTGACACACTTAAACCGGTACGCCTGGCACCTAGTACCATACCCCGTTCAAAGACACTTAAATATTTTGTCTTGCCCATTCATCTACACTGATTGAAGTGGATTTAACAGGTGACATCAATAAGGGATCATAGCTTTCACCTGGATTCACCTGGTCAGTCTATGTCATGGTGTTAAATATGTTTATATTTGTGTGTGTGTGTGTGTGTGTGTGTTTGTGTTTGTGTTTGTGTTTGTCATGACATGAACGTTAGGATGCCATTTTGCAGTCATGCGTGTGTTGGCTAGATTTGTAATTATAATCTGAAAAGGCTTCTGATATCCCCGCTCATCTGACACTCGACAGAACTGTGTGTTTGTGTCTGTGTCGGACGGTGAGTGTTGGTGTGTGTCAGTGTGAGTGTGTGTGGTCTGTGTGCGTGTGCTGTGTACAGTGTGCGTGTGTGTACTATAAATCTCTCTGTGTGCTTTAGGAGGATCAGCCCTGCCTGTCAACTACATCATCAGATGTCACCAAATCAAGCCAGTATTAAAATCTCTCACATTAAAACCTCTCACACACACGCACATCAAAATAACTGTTAGCTGGTGTGAAAAAAGAAAAAGAAAAACCACTCCTCTTTTCCCGCAAGCACTGATTTGCTGATAKATAATTTGTTGAYMGAAAATGTACTTGATACGATTGTGATGTGTGGTTTTCTCATCAAGCTATCTGAAGACGAATGCACTAATTGTAAGTCGCTCTGAARAAGAGTGTCTGCTAAATGACTAAAATGTAATGTAAAATGCTATTACAGTGGATCTTCCCAGATTTCCCAGAAGGCTTCAGTGGGGTTTGCAGTAAGGGGGTGAGTGTGCTGTGGTCGGGAGCCAGCGGATAACGGCCCTGTGTGTAACCCCCAATCCGGGACCCAGCTTTTTTGAACGAATGGGGCCGAACCTGGCGCCACTCGCCCCTCTCTCTCGCCTCTCGTCTCCGTGACATTTGTCAGGGCTGCGTGACGCCATGAGTGACAGCTAGAAGCTCTTTGGAGTGAGTGTGAGCAGAGAGGGCCTGGCAGAGTGAGATAAGAATAGGCGGACCACACACACACACACACTCGCGGTGACACATCACAACAACACACACACACACACAGACACACACACACACACACACACACACACACACACACAACACACACACACACACCACACACACACAACCCACACACACCACATCACACACACACACACACACACACACACACACACACACACACACACACACACACACACAGTGCACGGCCGCGACACACACTATCTCTCACTGAAACACACAACATACAGCTGCATATAGCCTAAATTTACAGTTTTGCTTATGTGCACATATAGGGAATCTCACCTACAGTTTAAGCACACATATTTGATTACATGTGGGAATCACGTTTCTCATTTACAGATATAGGATCTTCATTTGATCACTCTTTTGCTGCTGAGAATTTACCTGCACGCAGAAAATGAGGTGAGCTTGCGTTTTACATACACTGAACAAAAATGTAAACGCAACATGTCAAGTGTTGTCCATGTTCATGAGCTGAAAAAAGATCCCAGAAGTTTCCATATGTGCAAAAAGCTTATTTCTCTCAAATTTTGTGCTAAAATAATCATCCACCTGATTAACAGCATGCACATTACACAAGTGCACCTTGTGCTGGGATAATAAAAGCCACTCTAAAATCTGCAGTTTTATCACACAATACAATGCATAGATGTTCAAGTTTTAAGGCGCATGCAATTGGCATTGGATTGTCCACCAGAGATGTTGCCAGAGAATTTAATGTTATTTTCTCTACATAAAGCACCTCCACATTGTTTAGAGAATTGCAGTACGTCCAACCAGCCTCAACCGCAGACCATGAGTTTGACGTTGTTCCTGGTGAATGTTTGCTTATTGTCAACGTTATGAAACAGTGTGCCGCATCGTGGTGTTGGGTAATGGTATTGGCAGCAATAATCTGTCATCATGAAGTGCTTTGGAGAGCATAGTTAAGGATCATATCACCTCTACCTTACCTGAAACCTTAGACCGCTTCAATTTGTTTACTGCCCTTTCCCATCTGGAAGAGGAATACCTATGTAAGAATCTGTTCATTGACTATAGCGCAGCATTCAACACCATAGTACACCAAGCTCATCGTTAAGGTCGGGCTGGGTCTGAACACCGCCCTGTGCAACTGGGTCCTGGACTTCCTGACGGGCCACCCAGGAGGTGAAGGTAGGAAACAACATCTCCACTTCGCTTATCCTCAACACAGGGGCCCACAAGGGTGGTCTCAGCCCCCTCCTGTACTCCTTCACCATGACTGTATGGCCATGCACCGCTCCAACAATCATCAAGTTTGAAGATGAACAACAGTAGTGAGTGATTACCAACAATGACGAGACACAGCCTACAGAAGGAGATGAGGCCCTAGGAGTGTGTGCCAGGAAAATAACCTCTCTCAATGTCGACAAAAAAAGTAGGCACGCCCCTATCCACATCGTCGGGACCGCAGTGAGCAGTGGAAAGCTTCACGTTCCTCGCGTACACATCACTGATGATTTGAAATGGTCACCACCCAGACAGTGTGGTGAAAGAAGTGCAACAGTGCCTCTTCAACCTCAGGAGGCTGAAGAAATGTGGTTGGCACCTAAACACCTCACAACTTTAACAGATGCCAATAGAAAGCATTCTGTCGGGCTGTATCACCGCTGGTACGGCAACTGCACGCCCACAACCGCAGGGTCTCCAGAGGTGGTGGCGTCTGCCCAACGCAAACACCTGCCCTCAGGACACCTAAGCATCCGATGTACAGGAAGCAAAAGATCATCAAGACAACAACCACCCGAGCCACTCTGTTCACCCCGCTATCATCCAGAAGCGAGGTCAGTACAGGTGCATCAAAGCATGGACGAGAGACTGAAAAACAGCTTCTATCTCAAGGTCATCAGACTCCTAAATACCATCACTAGCTGGCTTCCACCCGTTACGTTATCCTGACTTAGAGGTGCTGCCCTATATACATAGTAAATCACTGGCCACTTTAATAATGGAAACTGTCACTTTAATATGTTTACATATTTTTGCTTTACTCATCTATGTGTATATACTGTATTCTATTTACTTGTATCTCGTCTATGCACACGACATTGCTCATCCTAATATTTATATTTTTATCTTTACTTTAGGTTTGTGTATTGTTGTGAATTGTAGATATTACGCACTGTTGAGCTAGAAACACAAGATTCACTACACCCGCATAACATCTGCTGAACATGTGTATGTGACAATAGCATTTATTTGATTCATAACTACAGACAATGAACACAATTGTATTTTATTGATGTCAATTTTTAATACGCAGAAATACCGTGAAGAGTTGTGAGGCCCATAATTTTAAAGGTATCTTTGACCAATAGATGAATATCTGTATTCCAGTCATGTGAAATCCAATAGATTAGTGAATGTATTTATTTGTGGTCCTGATCTTTATATATCTTAATCAGTAACATCTTGTATGTTAGGATTATATATTTTTGTTCAGTATAAATTCACTGAACACTCAGACTTACCATACGGTTATGGATTACACTTTCATGGCGCCTAATTCCGGCAATTATTAGCCTAGACCACAAGATAAGCAACATTATGGAATAAATGTTCAAATCCGTTGCTGCAAGATTATTATTTTCTCCGACAATTACTGGTCAAATTACATTTTGTACAGTATGACACTATGGATAAGATTACAAGTACATCAATATTTTACGAAGATGAAGTTTTGCTGTATATGTTCCCCAATGGCTTTTATTTTTAACTGAGTCTAAGCAGCAATCTGTTGTTTGATTTGTGTTGTCTGTTTAAGAATTAATAAGCATATATGATGTCATTACTCTCTTATGTCCCTATGTTTTATGACTACGTGCACTCACAAACTCGTTCACACACGCGTGCGGCGCGCACAGACACACAGCCT
>NW_019942880.1:119736-126168 GCF_002910315.2 Salvelinus sp. IW2-2015 | reverse complement strand
GAAATCTTTTGCATGCCCACGGTCATTTCTGTATGCATAATATCCAGAGGCAATCTCCAATGGTCCCAGGCACACAAACAGGACTCTCTCTCTCACACACACACACGCGCACACACACACTATCTTCATGGAAACACACAAACACACAGCTGCATATAGCCTAAATTTACAGTTTTGCTTATGTGCACATATAGGGAATCTCACACCTACAGTTGGTAAGCACACATATTTGCATACATGTGGGAATCACGTTTCTCATTTACAGATATAGGATCTTCATTTGATCACTCTTTTGCTGCTGAGAATTTACCTGCACCGCAGAAAATGGAGGTGAGCTTTYCGTTTTACATACACTGAACAAAAATGTAAACGCAACATGTCAAGTGTTGGTCCCATGCTTCATGAGCTGAAAAAAGATCCCAGAAGTTTTCCATATGTGCAAAAAGCTTATTTCTCTCAAATTTTGTGCAAAATAATCCATCCACCTGATTAAACAGCATGCACATTACACAAGTGCACCTTGTGCTGGGGATAATAAAAGGCCACTCTAAAATCTGCAGTTTTATCACACAATACAATGKCATAGATGTCTCAAGTTTTAAGGGCGCATGCAATTGGCATTGGATTGTCCACCAGAGATGTTGCCAGAGAATTTAATGTTATTTTCTCTACCATAAGCCYCCTCCAACYTTGTTTTAGAGAATTTGGCAGTACGTCCAACCAGCCTCAACCGCAGACCATGAGTTTGACGTTGTCCTGGTGAATGGTTTGCTMATGTCAACGTTATGAACAGTGTGCCGCATCGTGGTGTTGGGGTAATGGTATTGGCAGGCATAATCTGTCATCATGAAGTGCTTTGAGAGGCTAGTTAAGGATCATATCACCTCTACCTTACCTGAAACCTTAGACCCGCTTCAATTTGTTTACTGCCCTTTCCCATCTGGACAAGAGGAATACCTATGTAAGAAATCTGTTCATTGACTATAGCGCAGCATTCAACACCATAGTACCCACCAAGCTCATCGTTAAGGTCGGGGCCCTGGGTCTGAACACCGCCCTGTGCAACTGGGTCCTGGACTTCCTGACGGGCCACCCCCAGGAGGTGAAGGTAGGAAACAACATCTCCACTTCGCTTATCCTCAACACAGGGGCCCCACAAGGGTGGGTGCTCAGCCCCCTCCTGTACTCCCTGTTCACCCATGACTGTATGGCCATGCACGCCTCCAACTCAATCATCAAGTTTGAAGATGACACAACAGTAGTAGGCCTGATTACCAACAATGACGAGACAGCCTACAGGAAGGAGATGAGGGCCCTAGGAGTGTGGTGCCAGGAAAATAACCTCTCACTCAATGTCGACAAAACAAAGTAGCTGATCGTGGACTTCAGGAAACAGAGGGAGCACGCCCCTATCCACATCGTCGGGACCGCAGTGGAGCAGGTGGACAGCTTCACGTTCCTCGGCGTACACATCACTGATGATTTGAAATGGTCCACCCACCCAGACAGTGTGGTGAAGAAGGTGCAACAGTGCCTCTTCAACCTCAGGAGGCTGAAGAAATGTGGCTTGGCACCTAAAACCCTCACAAACTTTAACAGATGCWCAATAGAAAGCATTCTGTCGGGCTGTATCACCGCCTGGTACGGCAACTGCACCGCCCACAACCGCAGGGATCTCCAGAGGGTGGTGCGGTCTGCCCAARGCAAACTACCTGCCCTCCAGGACACCTACAGCATCCGATGTCACAGGAAGGCCAAAAAGATCATCAAGGACAACAACCACCCGAGCCACTGCCTGTTCACCCCGCTATCATCCAGAAGGCGAGGTCAGTACAGGTGCATCAAAGCTTGGACCGAGAGACTGAAAAACAGCTTCTATCTCAAGGTCATCAGACTCTTAAATAGCCATCACTAGCTGGCTTCCACCCGGTTACGTATCCCTGCACCTTAGAAATCACATAGGAAATCATAGGAAATAGGAAATCACTGGCCACTTAAATAATGGAACACTAGTCACTTTAATAATGTTTACATATTTTTGCTTTACTCAACTCATGTGTATATACTTTATTCTATTCTACTGTATCTTCGTCTATGCCACTCCGACATTGCTCATCCTAATATTTATATTTTCCTTCATTTCTTTCTTTTACTTTTAGGTTTGTGTGTATTGTTGTGAATTGTTAGATATAACTGCACTGTTGGAGCTAGAAACACAATCATTTCACTACACCCGCAATAACATCTGCTAATCTGTGTATGTGACCAATAGCATTTGATTTGATTCAATAAGCTACAGACAATGAACACAATTGTATTTTATTGATGTCAATTTTAATACGCAGAAATACCGTGAKAAGATTGTGAGGCCCATAATTTTAAAGGTATCTTTGACCAAWAGATGAATATCTGTATTCCCAGTCATGTGAAATCCATAGATTAGTGAATGTATTTATTTGGTCTGATTCCTTATATGATCTGTAACTCAGTAACATCTTGTATGTTGGATTTCATATTTTTGTTCAGTATAAATTCACTGAACACTCAGACTGCCATACGGTTATGGATTACACTTTTCATGGCGCCTAATTCCMGCAATTATTAGCCTAACCACAGATCAAGCAACATTATGGAATAAATGTTCAAATCCTGTTGCTGCAAGATTATTATTTTGCTCCGACAATACTGGTCAAATTACATTTTGTACYGTATGACACTATGGATAAGATACAGTACATCAATATTTTACGAAGATGAAGTTTTGCTGTATATGTTTCCCCAATGGGTTTTTATTTTTACACTGAGTGTAAAGCAGCAATCTGTTGGTTTGATTTGTGTTGTCTTTTAAGAATTAATGAAGCATCTATGATGTCATTACTCCTTATGTCCCTATGTTTTATGACTACTGCACTCACGCACACACTCGTTCACACACGCGTGCGTGCGCGCACACAGACACACACACCTCATACTGAAGGAATTAAATCATTTTCACACCAGCAGCTCTGCAAGCGAGCAAGGCTCATCTATATGTATGCCCATACACAAACACCCACACATACACCACACACACACACACAGACACACACAGCCCAGCTTGCCACCGTTCCTCGAGGATAGAGGCAGATGGCGGCTGTTAAAAAACACAATTCCCCAAACCTGGGTGCCGAGCCTGAAGAGAMCCCATTGATCATGGAAATGAAGTGGAGATGACATTGATCATTCTTCCACCTCCGCATGCCTCCCAAAGCCCGCATCARACATGCAAAGGACAAAGAGACACGCAAGGCCTCTCAGAGAATGGCTTTATCACAAATCACCAGTCTTGTCCAAACAGACAGTATCACACATTTCCTGTATACGGCATTTTCAAAAGGAATTTAAATGCAACTGATATGTGATTGCATTGCATTGCATTGCATGCAAGACTGTTGATTCTAGAATCCTTTGGTGAAACAATAACAAAGCCGGTTCTGCCTCTTTTTTGGGGGCAAAAGCTAAAGGATTTAACCACTCTCAGATGAATAGACAGAGCTATGGATGCAAGGACTGACCATCCATGATATCATAATTACAGTTTTAACCATGTTTTGAGTAAATTGTTTATAAACATTGGAGTAAAACAAGGTTATATTATTGGTTCTAATGGAGACTGATGGATGAGCTAAGCTCATGTTGCATAGCTACTGTATATTCTTAAAGAATCCATGTGTATATGTCATTTATTTTTGGTCCAAATATGGATGGAGGCGAGCAGCTATGGATTCTATGTATATATGTTTCACGTAAGGAGGTTTTGACGTTACATTTTACAAGCGTAGGGATTCAATTGAAAGCTCTATGSAAAAACACCTTTTTGATAATGGATTTATTTTCCCATTCATTCTTAACGTGGCCTTAATTATGTGTAACTGGGTAACTGATAATGATGGAATATCCTGAAACACATATCGCTTCCCAGTCTCTTCAATCCTCTCCAGGCAGGCCAAATCCCTTTAGTGTGTATCAATCTTTATCTCGATAGATGCTAGCTCTCGCTATAGAGTYGTTAGTCATAATTACTGGGCTTTATATCAGAATAGATTGAAACAGATAACCGCAGACTGGACTGTCTAAAACAAACCCTTCTCTCAAAGTCGCCCCCTTAAACACCCTTCAACAGCACATTGATTCTAAATGTCACCCTGCTTTGACCAGGGATCATAGGGCTGTGCTCAAAAGTAGTGTACTAAACAGTGAATAGTGTGCGAATTGGGACGCWATCTATCCCCAATCTAATCCCATGTAGACACACAATGGTAGCACTTTATTTCACGGTAAACACACTTACCAAGTATTTACTAAGCAATTGCACGGTAGCAACACAAGCCCAGTCTAACAACGGTAAGACTGTGTAGACACACAATCATATGTGTTAGCCCTGAACRTCTTGTATGGAATGGAAACCGGCCAGCTACCCCAGTAGTGGTACATCACCTTGGGCTTTGATTGTAAATGAAAGCCCTAGGGTTGGCTCCATTGCTGGAGGATAGTATCCAGTAGAGAACACAGCTTCCAGTTTCAATTTTCACTTCTTCCCTGTTCAGATAAAGCTCTTTCTTTGGTATAAGGAGGGCTGGATAATTGCATATAATTGGATTTAACAGTTCACTGACCTTGTGGTCAGACTATCCTGTCCTGACAATAGCAGGCTTGGGAAAGTGTTTGTGTCTGTGTGTGCGTGCGTGCGTGTGTGCGTCCGTGCGCATGCGTGTGTGCGTGCATCCGCTTCTGGTGTGTGAGTCGATCATCCAGCCGGGGCATATGACAATACCAGTATGACCGCTGTTGGCTCTGTTGTCACACGTTCACCATCCTTTAGTCTGATGCGCCCACAGGGCTTCTAGGCCATGTTAGCTTGCTCAGCCCACAGGCTTCTAGACCACGTTAGGTGCTCAGCCCACAGTGCTTCTAGGCCATGTTAGTTTGCTCAGCCCACAGGGCTTCTAGACCATGTTAGTTTGCTCAGCCACATGCTTCTAGGCCATGTTAGCTTGCTCAGCCCACAGGGCTTCTAGGCTATGTTAGCTTGCTCAGCCCACAGGCTTCTAGGCCATGTTAGTTTGCTCAGCCCGCAGGCTTCTAGGCCATGTTAGTTTGCTCAGCCCACAAGGCTTCTAGACCATGTTAGTTTGCTCAGCCCACAGGGCTTCTCGGCCATGTAGCTTGCTCAGCCCACAGGGCTTCTAGCTATGTAGCTTGTCAGCCACAGGGCTTCTAACCATGTTGCTTGCTCACACAGTGCTTCTTAGGCCATGTTAGCTTGCTCAGCCCATGCTTCTAGCCTATGTTAGCTTGCTCACCCACAGGCTTCTAGACACGTAGTTCTCAGCCCACAGGCTTCTTAGCCATGTTAGTTTGCTCAGCCCACAGGGCTTCTAGACCACGTTAGTTTGCTCAGGCCCCACAGGCTTCTAGCCATTTAGCTTGCTCAGCCCACAGGGCTTCTAGACCCACGTTAGTTTGCTCAGCCCACAGCTTCTAGGCCATGTAGTTGCTACCCACAGGCTTCAGACATGGTTAGTTGCTCAGCCCACAGGGCTTCTAGACCATGTAGCTTGCTCAGCCCACAGGCTTCTAGGCTATGTTAGCTTGCTCAGCCCACAGGGCTTCTAGACCATGTTAGCTTGCTCAGCCCACAGTGCTTGCTAGGCCATGTTAGCTTGCTCAGCCCACAGTCTTCTAGGCTATGTTAGCTTGCTCAGCCCACAGGGCTCTAGACCATGTTAGCTTTCTCCCTCACTCTATGTATCATCAACATGTATCTCTGTGCTCTGTTGAAGACTGAACTGAAATTCCTACTAGCCAGGACGCATGAGTGAAGTCATTCAAAGATGCATGTAAAGGAGGGTTGAGGAGTTTCCTGAAATATAAAGACCCTCTACAGCTTGAGGTGATATTCATTATACTGAATAATCACAACCCAGCATTTCTGTGGTTATGTCATAGCAATCTTTCAGTTGGATGTTGCTCTTTAAAATGAGATCAGGACAGGCGGGGAAGTACCTCAAGCACAGTATGAGATCAGGACAGAAGAGTAGGTACCTCTAGTACAGTATGAGATCAGGACAGATGAGTAGGTACCTCTAGTACAGAATGAGATCACGACAGAAGAGTAGGTACCTCCTCTAGTACAGAAAGAGATCAGGACAGAAGAGTAAGTACCTCTAGTACAGTATGAGATCAGGACAGAAGAGCAGGTACATCTAGTACAGTATGAGATCAGGACAGAAGAGTAAGTACCTATAGTACAGTATGAGATCAGGACTGAAGAGTAAGTACTTCTAGTACAGTTTGGGATCAGGACTGAAGTATAAGTACTTCTAGTACAGTTTGGGATCAGGAAAGAAGAGTAGGGTACCTCCTCTAGTACAGTATGAGATCAGGACAGAA
>NW_019942880.1:85266-118592 GCF_002910315.2 Salvelinus sp. IW2-2015 | reverse complement strand
TAATTATACTTCAGTCCTGATCATCTGACTAGAAAGGGTACCTATCTGCTGTCCTGATCTCATCTGTACTAGAGGAAGTACCAGTCTCTGTCTGATCTCATACTGTATAGAGGATGTAACCTACTCTTCTGTTGATCCAACTGTACTAGAAGTACTTATACTTCAGTGGATCTCATACTGTATAGAGGAGGTACCTACTCTCCTTCCTGATCTCATATTGTAAAAGAGAGTACTTATACTTGTCCTGATCTCATACTGTACTAGAGGAGTCCCTACTATTCTGTCCTGATTTCATACTGTATAAGGAGGTACTTACTCTTCTGTCCTGATCTCATACTGTACTAGAGTATGTACTTATCTTCTGTCGAATCTCATACTGTACTAGAGGTATTACTCTTCTTTCTGATCTCAACTGTATAGAGGAGGCATACTATATTCTGTCTGATCTCTATATGTACTAGAGGAGGTACTCTATCTTCTTTCCTGATCCCAAACTGTACTAGAGTACTTTTAATTGTCCTGATCTCAAACTGTACTAGAAGTACTTACTCTTCAGTCCTGATCTCATACTGTACTATAGGTATTCTCTTTTGATCTCATACTGTACTAGAGTACTCTTTCTGTCCTGATTCTCATACTGTACTATAGATGTATTACTCTTTGTCCTTGACTCTTATGTACTAGAGGAGGTATACTCTTCTTTCGTGATCCATTATGTACTGAGGTACCTACTATCTGTCCTGATCTCTACTGGGTACTAGAGGTTACTATCTTGTCTGATCTCATACTGTGCTTGGACGGTACTTCCCGCCTGCTGATGCCTCATTTTAAGAGCAACATCCAACTGAAGATGCTATGATACCACAGAATGCTGGGTTGTGATTATTCAGTATAATGTAATATCACTCAAGCTGTAGAGGGTCTTTATATTCGGGAACTCTCAACCCTCCTTTACATGCATCTTTGAATGTATTCACTCATGCGTCCTGGCTATTAGATTTCAGTTCAGTCTTCAACAGAGCACAGAGATACATGTTGATGATACATGAGATGAGGGAGAAAGCTAACATGGTCTAGAAGCCCTGTGGGCTGAAGCAAGCTAACATAGCCTAGAAGCACTGTGGGTGAGCAAGCTACAATGGCCTAGAAGCCTGTGGGGCTGGAAGCTAACATGTCTAGAAGCCCTGTGGCTGAGCAAGCTAATAGCCTAGAAGCCTGTGGGCTGAGGAAGCTACTGGCAGAGCCTGTGGGCTGAGCAATAATGTCTAGAAGCCATGTGGGCTGAGCAAACTAAATGGCTAGAACACTGTGGGTTGAGCAAACTAACGTGGTCTAAGAGCCCGTGGGCTGAGCAAGCTACATGGCTAGAAGCCTGTGGGCTGAGCAAACTAATGTGGTCTAGAAGCCTGTGGGCTGAGCAAACTAACATGGCTAAAAGCCCTGTGGGCTGAGCAAACTAACGTGTTAGAAGCCCTGTGGGCTGAGCAAGCTAACATACTAGAAGCATGTGGGCTGAGCGCTAAATGGCTAGAAGCTGTGGGCTGAGCAAGCAACATGGTCTAGAAGCTGTGGCTGAGCAAGCTAACATAGCTAGAAGCCCTGTGGGTGAGCAAGCTACATGCCGAGAAGCCCTGTGGGCTGAGAACACTAACATGGTCTAGAAGCCTTGTGGGTGAGCAACTAAATGGCTAGAGCCTGCGGGCTTGAGAACTAACATGGCTAAGAGCCTGTGGGCTGGCAAGCTAACATAGCCTAGAAGCTGTGGGGTGAGCAAGCTATATGGTAGGGCATGTGGGCTGGCAAACTAAACATGTCTAGAAGCCCTGTGGGCTGAGAAAACTAACATGCCTAGAAGCACTGTGGGTGAGCAACTAACGTGGTCTAGAAGCCTGTGGGCTGAGCAAGCTAACATGGCCTAGAAGCCTGTGGGCGCATCAGACTAAAGGTGGTGAACGGTGTGACAACAGAGCGAACAGCGGTATATACTGGTATTGTCATTGCCCGGCTGGATGATCGACTCACACACCAGAAGCGGATGCACCAAACGCATGCGCACGGACACACAACGCACACACAGACACACACATTTTCCCAAGCCTGCTATTGTCAGGACAGGATAGTCTGACCACAAGGTCAGTGAACTGTTAATCCAATTATATGCAATTATCGCAGCTCCTTATACCAAAGAAAGAGTTATTGAACAGGGAAGTGAAAATTGAAACTGGAAGCTGTGTTCTCTACTGGATACTATCCTCCAGCAATGGGCGCAACCCTAGGGCTTTCATTTACAATCAAAGCCCAAGTGATGTACCATACTGGGTAGCTGGCCGGTTTCCATTCCATACAGAAGTTCAGGGCTACAACATATGATTGTGTGTTACACAGTCTTACCGTTGTTAGACCTGGACTTGTTTGCTATCCGTGCAATTGCTTAGTAATACTTGGTAAGTTGTTTTTACCGTGAAATAAAGTGCTACCATTGTGTGGTCCTATGGGATTAGATTGGGGATAGATGCAGCAATTCGCACACTATTCACTGTTTAGTACACTACTTTTGACACAGTTATGATCCTGGTCAAAGCAGGGTGACATTTAGAATAAAATGTGCTGTTGAAAGGGTGTTTAAGGGGGCGCTTTGAGAGAAGGGTTTGTTTTAAGACAGTCCAGTCTGCGGTTATCTGTTTCAATCTATTCTGATATAAAGCCCAGTAATTATGACTAATCTCTATAGCGAGAGCTAGCATCTATCGAGATAAAGATTGATCACAACTAAAGGGATTTGGCCTGCCTGGAGAGGATTTGAAGAGTGGAGCGATATGTGTTTCAGGATATTCATCATTATCAGTTACCCAGTTACACATAATTAAGGCCACGTTAAGAATGAATGGGAAATAAATCCATTATCAAAAAGGTTGTTTTTGCATAGAGCTTTCAATTGAATCCCTAGCTTGTAAATGTAACGTCAAAAAACTCCTTAGTGAAACATATATACATAGAATCCATAGCTGTCGCCTCATCCATATTTGGACAAAAATAAATGACATATACAATGGATTCTTTAAGAATATACAGTAGCTATGCCAACATGAGCTTAGCTCATCCATCAGTCTCCATTAGAACAATAATATAGACCTTGTTTTACTCCAATGTTTATAAACAATTTACTCAAAACATGGTTAAAACTGTAATTATGATATCATGGATGGCCAGTCCTTGCATCCATAGCTCTGTCTATTCATCTGAGAGTGGTTAAATCTTTAGCTTTTTGCCCCAAAAAAGAGGCAGAGCGGCTTTGTTATTGTTTACCACAAGGATTCTAGAATCAACAGTCTTGCATGCAATGAATGCAATGCAATCACATATAGTTGCATTTAAATTCCTTTTGAAAATGCCGTATACAGGAAATGTGTGATACTGTCTGTTTGGACAAGACTGGTGATTTGTGATAAAGCCATCTCTGAGAGGCCTTGCGTGTCTCTTTGTCCTTTGCATTGTGATGCGGGCTTTGGGAGGCATGCGAGGTGGAAGAATGATCAATGTCATCTCCACTTCATTTCCATGATCAATGGGCTCTCTTCAGGCTCGGCACCAGGTTTGGGGAATGTGTTTTTTAAACAGCCGCCATCTGCCTCTATCTCGAGGAACGGTGGCAAGCCGGCTGTGTGTGTCTGTGTGTGTGTTGTGGTGTAGTGTGGGTGTTTGTGTATGGGCATCATATAGATGAGCTTGTCGCTTGCAGAGCTGCTGGTGTGAAAATGATTTATTTTCAGTATGAGGTGTGTGTGTCTGTGTGCGCGGACGCGTGTGTGAACGAGTGTGTGCGTGAGTGCAGTAGTCATAAAACATAGGGACATAAGGGAATGACATCATAGATGCTTTATAATTCTTAAAAGAACAAATCAATACAACAGATTGCTGCTTTAACTCAGTGTAAATAAAACCATTGGGGAAACAATTGCAAAACTTCATCTTGTAAAATATTATGTACTGTATCTTATCCATAGTGTCATACCGTACAAAATGTAATTTGACCAGTATTGTCGGAGCAAAAATATCTTGCAGCAACAGGATTTGAAATTTATTCCATAATGTTGCTTGATCTGTGGTTAGCTAATAATTGCAGGAATTAGGCGCCATGAAAAGTGTATCCATAACCGTATGGCAGTCTGAGTGTTCAGTGAATTTCTATGAAAAATATGAATCCAACATACAAGATGTTTGAGTTAGATCATATAAGGAATCAGACAAAATATACATTCACTAATCTATGGATTCACATGACTGGGAATACAGATATTATCTTTTGGTCAAGAGATCATTAAAAATTATGGGTCTCACAATCTTTTTCACGGTTTTCTGGTATTAAAATTGACATCAATAAAATACAATTGTGTTCATTGTCTGTAGCTTATTGATCAAATCAAATGCTATTGCATCATCAGATTAGCAGATGTTTATTGCGGGTGTAGTGAAGATTGTGTTTTAGTCCAAAGTGCAGTTATATTAATACAATTTCACAACAATACACACATATAAAAGTAAAAGAAAAGAAATGAAGGAAAATATAAATATTAGGATGAGCAATGTCGAGTGGCATAGAAAAGATACAGTAGAAAGAATAAGTATATACACATGAGTTGAGTAAAGCAAAAATATGTAAACATTATTAAAGTGACTAGTGTTTCCATTATTTAAGTGCCAGTGATTTCCTATTTCTAATTTCCTATGTGATTTCTAAGGTGCAGGATACGTAAGGGTGGAGCCAGCTAGTGTGGCTATTTAGAGTCTGATGACCTTGGAATAGAAGCTGTTTCCAGTCTTCGTCCAAGCTTTAGCACCTGTACTGACCTCGCTTCTGATGATAGCGGGGTAACAGGCATGGCGTGGGTGGTTGTTGTCCTTGATGATCTTTTTGGCTTCCTGTGATCGGATGAGTAGGTTCCTGGAGGGCAGGTAGTTTGATTGGGCAGACCGCACACCTCTGGAGATCCCTGCGGTTGTGGGCGTGCAGTTGCCGTACAGGCGGTGATACAGCCCGACGAATGCTTTCTATGTGCATCTGTATAGTTTGTGAGGTTTTAGGTGCCAAAGCCACATTTCTTCAGCTCCTGAGGTTGAAGAGGCACTGTTGCACCTTCTTCCTCACACTGTCTGGTGGGTGGACCATTTCAATATCCAGTGATGTGTAGCACGGGAACGTGAAGTGTCCACCTGCTCCACTGCGGTCCGGACGATTGTGATAGGGGCGTGCCCCTCTGTTTCCTGAAGTACAGTATCTACTTTGTTTTGTCGAACATTGAGTGAGAGGTATTTTCCTGGACCACACTCCTAGGTGCCTCATCTCTTTCCTGTGGGCTCGTCGTCATTGTTGGTAATTCAGCCTACTACTGTTGTTCATCTTCAAACTTGATGATTGAGTTGGAGGCGTGCATGCCATACAGTCAATGGGTGAACAGGGAGTACAGAGGGGCTGAGCACCCACCTTGTGGGCCTGTGTTGAGGATAAGCGAAGTGGAGATGTTGTTGTTCCTACCTTCACCTCCTGGGGGTGGCCCGTCAGGAAGTCCAGGACAGTTGCACAGGGCGGTGTTCAGACCAGGGCCGACATTAACGATGAGCTTGGTGGGTACTATGGTGTTGAATGCTGCGCTATAGTCAATGACAGATTTTACTAGGTATTCCTCTTGTCGATGGGAAGGGCAGTAAACATAATTGAAGCGGGTCTAAGTTTTAGGGTAAGGTAGAGGTGATATGATTTAACTAGCCTCTCAAAGCACTTCATGATGACAGATTTGTCTGCAAATACCATTACCAACAACGATGCGGCACACTGTTTCATAACGTTGACATCAGCAACCATTCACCAGGAAAGTAAACTCAATGGTCTGCGGTTGAGGCTGGTTGGACGTACTGCCAATTCTCTAAAACAACGTTGGAGGCGCTTATGGTAGAGAAAATACATTAAATTCTCTGGGAACATTTGGTGAACATACAGTTTGGGATCAGGAAAGAAGAGTAGGGTACCTCCTCTAGTACAGTATGAGATCAGGACAGAATAGTAGGTGCCTCCTCTAGTACAGTTTGAAATCAGGACAGAAGAAGTATAAGTACCTCCTCTTTTACAATATGAGATCAGGACTGGAGAGTAGGTACCTCCTCTTGTACAGTATGAGATCAGCACTGAAGTATAAGTACTTCTAGTACAGTATGGGATCAGGACAGAAGAGTAGGTACCTCCTCTAGTACAGTATGGGATCAGGACAGAAGAGTAGGTACTTCCTCTAGTACAGTATGAGATCAGGACTGAAGTATAAGTACTTCTAGTACAGTATGGGATCAGGACAGAAGAGTAGGTACCTCCTCTAGTACAATTTGAGATCAGGACTGAAGTATAAGTACTTCTAGTACAATATGGGATCAGGACAGAAGAGTAGGTACATCCTCTAGTACAGTATGAGATCAGCACAGAGGACTTGGTACTTCCTCTAGTACAGAATGAGATCAGGACAGCAGAGTTGGTACCTCTAGTACAGTATGAGATCAGGACAGAATAGTAGGTACCTCCTCTAGTACAGAATGAGATCAGGACAGAAGTAGGTACCTCCTCTAGTACAGTATGAGAACAGGACAGAGGAGTAAGTACCTTTAGTGCAGTATGAGATAAGCAGAGCTTGCTGGTGGGTGGAGCTATTGGAGAATGGGCTCACTGTAATGGCTGGAATGTCAAATGGAACGGTTTTAATGCCCCCTCTCCCCCCACTGTCATGTGTTGGAGACTGTGCCAAGAGCTGGTGACACAGGAAAAGCCATGTTCCTCTGATCTCGTGCCAGTGCTCACAGCGAGGTGGGGGTGAGGATTTGGGGGAGAGGGTGATAGAAGATGGAACCCGGGGGCGGGACCAACACTTACGTTACACGGCGAGTGGGCAGACCCAATGAAAGGCACCAAAGTGAAACACCACAAACAGAGTTTTCGGCTGTCCCCATAGGAAAACCCTTTGAAGAACCCTTTTTGGTTCCAGGTGGAACCTTTTTGMATTCACTGTAGAGCACTTCCACAGAGGGTTCTACCTGGAACCAAAAAMGGTTATCTTATGGGGACAGCCAAAGAACTCTTTTYGAACCCTTTTTCTAAGTGTACATCAAATATTCCCTTGACCGACGTCTCCTTTTGAAAAAAAAGTGAGAGAAACAAAAATAGTTTGATGGGCAGATTGTGAGTTTTTCTTAAAGCTCCATGGTGGCAGTTTAAAACAGCATGCCAGATCTATAGAAGAAGTTAGGACAGATGGCTCCATCGGACCGGCTAAACCCCTACCTGATTTAAAAGTCCCTTGACATGGGAGGAATAGCCAAAAGCATGGTGATTGTGGTGTGTGTGTGTGTTTGTGTGTGTGGGGATGTTTGTGCGTGAGTGTACCTGTACTGCCCCGAGCATTGGTAGAACACACACACACCCACGTCAGGTGTGTTTGCGTGAATATGTAGTACCCATGGTTGACGCCACATGAAGAGTGTGTTATTCTCTTGGGCTCCAGGGATGACAGACCTCAATCTGTTGTCTTTGGGAAGACATTTAAGGTCAAATAGAAGAGGCAACACATTTGTCTGGAAATCGAAAAGTCGAAAATCACAACCAGATATTAGGTTAATTACGATTCTGTTCATATTAGTTGATGGAAGTGGATAAGCAGTTGAAAACAGACAGTTCCATACATTTCGTTACCCATGTGAGACATACAGACATTTACATAGATTTAGATCTGTTCTCTCTGATTTAAAATGTACTAACGTACACTAAATGATTGCTAATAGGCGGTTGTATATTTTCCAATCACCTAGGCCTCATCAGTCTCGTTAGCTGGAGAGTGGCTACACTGAAAGAATASATGGTTGTCAATGTGGGTTTAATGGCGCGTAGGATTCTTGGCAATATAAAAAGAATTGACCCCCCGAAGGCAATATTACAGCAGGGAGATTTATGAAAGGGTACGGGTTTCTTTTTTTGACTTATACCTGCAATCTTTGCTCCGTTTCCACACCCCAAATTAACTGAGGGTTCAGAAATATKATTTGAATATCAAATGGATCCTAATTTAATGACTGGATTCTCTTATTTCTTTTTGGAACCTTTTTAAAAATGCTAATCCTCATTGACTTTTCAGGGTAGGACACAGGGTAGGACTATATATTAAGGGGATCACCTTTCTGAGACCTGACCGTGTGGTGCCAGGACAACAGCCTCTCCCTCAACGTGAAAGTAGGACCGAGCACGCCCCCATTCTCATCGACGGTGCTATAGTGGAGCAGGTTGAGAGCCCCAAGTTCCTTGGTGTCCACATCTCCAACAAACTAACATGGTCCAAGCACACCAAGACAGTAGTGAAGAGAGCACGACAAAACATATCCCCCTCAGGAAACTGAAAAGATTTGGCATTGGTCCTCAGATCCTCAAAAGGATATACAGCTGAGAGCATCATGACTGGTTGCATCACAGCTTGGAATGGCAACTGCTCGGCCTCCGACCGCAAGGCACTACAGAGGATAGTGTGTACGGCCCAGTAGATCACTGGGGCCATGCATCCTGCCATCCTGGGCCTCTATACCAGGCAGTGTCAAAGGAAGGCCCTAAACATTGTCAAAGACTCCAGCCACCCTAGTCATAGACTGTTRTCTCTMCTACCGCACGGCAAGCYYTACCGGAGRGCCAWGTCTAGGTCCAKGAGGRTTCTAAACAGCTTCTACCCCCAAGCCATAAGACTCCTGAACATTTAATCAAATAGTCTGGCTACCCAGACTATTTGCATTGCCCCCCAGCAAGACCTCCTGTTTACAGCAGCAAGACCTCAACCAGTCAAATGACTTCCAGAGAAATGCTTGGTTAAATGGGTTTCCATCGCATTTTCAACTCTACTGATGGTTTTGTCACAAAAACTGTTGCTGTGTGTATTCTCCCTCAAGCCGATACCACAACAGCCCTCAAGGAACTACAATGGACTTTATGCAAACTAGAAACCACATATCCTGAGGCCGCATTTATTGTAGCTGGAGATTTTAACAAAGCAAATTTGAGGAAAACGCTATAGAAGTTCTATCAACACATTGACTGTAGTACTCTCTTAGGAAAAACACTACACCCCATCCCAAGGACTGTGGGCTCTCGTTCTGGCTGACATGAGTAAGACATTTAAGCGTGTTAACCCTCGCAAGGCTGCCGGCCCAGACAGCATCCATAGCCCAGACAGCATCCCTAGCCGCGTTCTCACATCTTGCGCAGACCATCTGGCTGGAGTGTTTACAGATTCAATCTCTCCCTATCCCAGTCTGCTGTCCCCACTTGCTTCAACATGTCCACCATTGTTCCTGTACCCAAGAAAGCAAAGGTAACTGAACAAAATTATTATTGCCCCGTAGCACTCACTTCTGTCATCAGGAAGTGTTTTGAGAGGCTAGTTAAGGATCGGTTCACCTCTACCTTACCTGACACCCTCCAGGGATGGGCAATTCCAGTCCTCAGGGGCCTGATTGGTGTCACAGTTCCCCAGCTAACACACATCACTCCAATAATAAACTAATCATGATCTTCAGTTTAGAATGCAACTTGATTGATCAGCTGTGTTTGCTAGGGATGGAGAAAAAGTGTAACACCAATCAGGCCCCCGAGGACTGGAGTTGACCACCCCTGATCCACTTCAATTTGCTTACTGACCAAATAGATCCACAGACGATGCAATCGCAATCGCAATCGCAATACATATTGCCCTATCCCATCTGGACAAGAGGAATACCTATGTCAGAATGCTGTTCAGTGACAATAGCTCAGGCTTAAATACCATAGTACCCTCCGAGCTCATCATTAGGCTCGTGGCCCTGGGTCTGAACCCCGCCCTGTGCAACTTGGTCCTGGACTTCCTGACGGGCCCAACCCAGGTGGTGAAAGTAGGAAACATAACACCTCCAACTTCGAATTTCCAACACTGGGGCCCCGCAAGGGGTCATGCCTCAGCCTCCTCCTTTCTCTCCTCCTGTTCACTCATGATTGTGTGCCACGCACACTTCCAACTTCAATCATTCAAGTTGAAGACGACACAACAGTAGTAGCGCGGATTACCAACAATGACGAGGACAGCGACAGGGAGGAGGTTGAAAGGGCCTTGCAGAGTGTGCCAGGAAAATAACCTCTCCCTCAACGTCAAACAAAAACATAAGTAGCTGATCGTGGACTTCAGGAAACAGCAGAGGGAGCATGCCCTTTCCACATCGACCAGGACCGTAATGCAGAAGGGGAAAACTTTAAGTTTTTCTGTGTACATGTCACTGACAATCTGAGTGGTCCACCCACAACAGCAGTGTGGTGAAGAGGCACAACAGCGCTCTTCGCCTCTATCGATCATCAACGTCACCCAGAATAAGACCTTAATATTTATTGGAAAGAAGCATCAAGCTCCTCACTGGTGCATTTCACCACCTGTAAAGTTCATTATACATTATCTGTAGCCTAAATAAAACTGCATGGTTTTCCCAAGTCTTAGTGGGAGGACCACTCAACATTTCATCACGACTCCAAGTTTCCTTCGATATGATGGTTTATCTATAAACAATATGTTGTGCATAAAGGCGTTTCCACCGCAATTTCTCACATAATTTATTTTACCAACACAAAAATATCCCACCACGTCGAGCAGACAAATTGTCTGTCGGTATTTGTACAATTTGTACATTCGTACAAATGCCATGTAATGTTCCACTTAAGCCCGGTAGAYCCTTTTTTCATGCTCCAGGTAATTCATCCTCATGAAATGGTTGGATGGAAACCTGGTTAATTATTAATCAAGTTAATAAGRGGCTTTAGCTGGGCTTCAGGCAGGTGGGGGCGGTGGTGGGACAAGACACATATTGCATTGCTTTCTATTCCCGGAAAGCCCACTGCCTTTAGCACACTTTGTATTCCCTTAGATATACCTAGGTTGTTCATTGAGAGATCGAGGTTTGGGCAGGTGATGGGACAAGACACATGTATACTGGCTGCACAGCCTGTTCAGGGAAAGCCAGAAACCCCACTACCCCACACAGACACAGTTAAACACAACCGATAACATGTTATCACACCTCAGCACCCATTGTATTCGCTCAGATTTACCTAGGATGGTTATTCAGAAGCTCTGGCTTAGCTTTGCCATAGATGTTTGTCAGAGAGGCTCTTCTCGGGGCCCCTTCACATGTGAAATACGGTATATACCCAGCCGACCTGGCACAGACTATTTCACAGCACAGCAGCCCTGCTGCCTTGTACTTGTTGTTTAACATTGTCTAAATATTTGATTACAAGGTTCAGTACCGTTTAATTTTCTTCTGATCAACCTTGTCTGTTTTATTCTCTGGTTTTTCTCATCCCTGCTCTAGAGTCTTTGTCTGGAGACAACGTGGCAGAATTTTCCGTTGTTCCTCATCCCTGCTCTAGAGTCTTTGTCTGGAGACAACGTGGCAGAATTTTCCGTTGTTCCTCTTCCCTGCTCTAGAGTCTTTGTTTGGAGATGACGTGGCAGATTCCCTGCTTCACTTTTCTTCTGCTATTTATTCAGTTTGTTTAATTACGCGGTTAGCATTTTGAGATAACGAGAAACTACACGGCTTTTAGCTCAGGTGTAGAGACCAAACAAGATGATTTTATGGACTCAGAAACAGTTTGAGGGAATGGCTAGCCCCTGGCAGAACATGTTGGGCTTTCATTTGACACATCTGCTCAAGAGTACATTATGAAACAACGTAGATTCAGCTCTTGGCAGGAATGACCAATCAACTTCGCCATGATTGCTCCACTATAAGTAATTCAGTACTCAAGTACAAATACTTCCAGCTGGAGCATTAAGCCACCAGTTAGGGTTTACAGAGACACTATCTATCCCAGTAGCCTGGGTGTCACGCTCATTTCGACAGATATCCCATGGAGGGGGGGGCGCAAAAAAATATGACTCCACCTGCCAGAAATTCTTTATAATTGCTCACTGCTTCATGTCTTTGGCTGCATCCTGAGCATTGAACTCTTTTCCATCCTTTCATAGGAAAATAAAACCATCGTGATAGGTAAAACAGCTCTGTGTCTGTTGAWGTCACTGATACTGCAGTAACAGTTTATCAGAGCCTTTCTTCCTCAGTAGCAATACAGGGCATTGATTCTGCTACTGCGTTATTGATGCACATTATACAGTACTGTTAGGTACAATGGACAAGTCAGTCTGCAGCAAGACTATTACCTGACACGACCATTAGCTTTACTTGTATTCTCCAAAGTCTTCTAGCATGAGCTGRACAGTGTCTTTCATGTGAGCAGAAGACAGACTTTTCTGATATCTATTGCTTTGGTTCTGAACTTGACAGAGGTAAAAACAACTATGTTGTCATCGTACATTCATATGGTTATTTTGAGATGATATAATCACATTGATGACTAGAAATAGACTTCGATTTCAGACGTCAGAACAGGTCCTGGAGAAAGTCAAGACATGRCTTCCTCTCGGGATGCTTGGAGCCGCAGCAAGCTGCTTAGACCACTGCACGAGATATAATACAAGGAGACATATCAGGGTGAGTGAAACCAAAACATCAAAACATTATTTATAAATAGAGTTTCTATGCATTCCGGCCATGATCCATATTCATGAATAAACCATATGGGCTGCTAAATTACCACCACCACCGCTGCATGTTGTGTGCATGCAAGTGGAGCCCACAAACAGTGCTTCAAAGCATGTAAAATCAATTCAACTCACCACGGCACCACAAACTCACTATACTACAAACAAGCTTTGTACAGAATGTTCTTTGACGGAATCGATACAGAAATTCTGCAAAAGCAAATCATACTGATTGAAGTACACAGGGAATTCCAGGCCTCGTGATAGATGATTGACTTAATGTGTGGTGAATCTGTTCATAATTAACTAACGTTCTGCCAATGACTCAACTTTCCGAAGCAGCTGTGAATTCTGCGGGCTAATCGTGTTGATCCAGCGCAATGAGGTAGATGCATTAAAATGTCATTGTAGTCGGAGGACATTAATTTCTCATTATTGTACATGTTCTGATGAGTACCTACCTGCTGTGCCCCACCTCTCAACAGGAGACCAGGAAGGAGCCACGCAGTGAAACCCCCTCAGTGTGGCATCCCGTTAGCATGAAACACAGTCGTTAGCATTCATCCAACGAAGGGAAGAGAACACACACAACAACGGAATGCCATTAGTATCAAGGAACACAATGTGCAAGTGGGAAAATGGAAAACCAGGGAGAAATTATCTAAATGAAACATTAAGCATCAACAAACGCTCTGGGCTGTAGGGGTATTCACATTAACATCCCAAAGGATTATTGTTGTTTCGTAAGTGAAGCGATCTGAGCTTTAGCCCCAGCGGTTTGCAGAGTGTGGAGGCCGCCTGCTACCGGCGGCGGATGGCGAGATATTTTGGAGGAAGTACAATCATATAAACATTAATAAAGAACGGGGAGAAGAGAACACTGACTTAATAAAGRGAAGTCATTTAGAGCTAAATGAGCTTCAGGAAGGGGAGGCTGATCATAAGTGGTGGAGAGAGAGAAAGATCAGGCCGTTTTGTCTGGAACATACAGAGATGTTGCTTGGCATTGTGTTGCCTAATGGCTCACTTGAGAGGGGCCCTGCCTTCCTCCTCTTCTCTACACTGCGTCTTGTCTTCACGGGTTGGAGCTAAAGGCAGCTACAGCGTCATCGCCGGAAAAGGATAAGAGATAAAGACAGGGGGAGTGAACATAAGAAAAATAGAAAGATAGATAGAAAGAAAGAAAGAAATAAACCCGCCTTGGGTTGGAACCAGCCTCTGTCTTTCAGCTGGGCTTATTGGTCTGGTTGTGTCACATTTGGAATCCCTGGCACTCCAAAGCGGTTGTGAATGGAAGCGGATGACATCGGGTGTTTGCTATTGGATGAGATGAATCAGTGAAAATTCTGATGGGGAAAGGAGGGTGAAAGTGGAGGGCAAAGGGTCAGTAGTGACGGATAACCTGGAAGAGAGGGGGCCAGCACTCACAGAGATGAATGACTCATTTGACCACATACAGAGAGGAAATAGAGGGCAATTTTTTTTAAATTGGTCCTACAAAATATGAAATTGTGAATCCTGGCATAGGAACAGAATGGGAGGGAAAATAAAGAAAATGTCCGACACAGGATACAGTGAACTTGTGCTATACTGTAAGGTGTTCTTGGCTTAAGTAGAGGGTCATGTGTTGAGCCCCCACAGTACTGGATTCTGGATTGGATCCCCCTTATATGGTTGGTCATAGGTAATGTTTAGAACCTTTATGCACTAGTGATTAACTAGGATGCACAGCTGGTAGTTGTATGAGCAGTTTTTTAATGTATCTGATATTTGCCAGATCTACTGCCTTTGGGACAATGGGACAAAAATGGTAACACACAGAAAYAGGCAGAAATGACCCACATAGTGGAACACATCACACAGCGGTTAGTATTTTCATCTTGTAGAAAGTTAACGACTCATCGGTTTGTGCGGAGAGTGTGTGCAGGCCTACGTTCGGTGTTGAAGTGTATATTGGCTGAACATTTTCAGTCTCTTTCAGTCTGAGGTGATGCTTTGAAGTCAGAAACAAGGATATCACGGRCCATTTAGCCTCTCCGTGTTAGCACTGGTAACAGTCTGAAATTGCTGTAGCTGAGCTACTGAATCTACCATWTGGAGATTCTGCTTATTTATCAACTGCTTAATTAAGATGAAACAGAAGCAGTTCAAATCTCTACTCCCTGCCAATCTCCAGGAGTATCCCATTAATTCTGCAAATGTATCGCAGACAAATTAGCTGTGTGTTTTTAATGAACAAAATGTGCGAGATGGATATTAATCACTGAACTATAGGTAATWAATTTTCTAAAGGAACATGATTTCTTTATGATTTCTAACCTGAGGAACAGGGAAAAAACAGACAGACGTGTGTGTATATGCATGCGCGCGGGCACACACACACACACTTTAAGAGTCTACAATTGGAATGTGGATTTTCTTTTGCCGTTTCCTCTCTTCAGTCTCTCTCCACTGAGAGCTCTCATCTACCCTGTATCGCACCAGTTGGAAAGTATTTAATTTCACGTTTCCAAACAATTGTGTTTTGATGGATGACGCTCTATAGCAAGTTGTTAGTGGTAGACTACATGGCCAAAAGTATGTGGACAGCTGATCGTCTCATTCCAAAATAATGGGCCTTAATACTGAGTTGGTCTCCCCTTTGCTACTATAACAGCCTCCACTCTTCTGGGAAGGCTTCCCACTAGATGTTGGAACATAGCTGCAGGGACTTGCTTCCATTCAGCCTCAAGAGCATTAGTGAGGTTGGGCACTGATGTTGGGCGATTAGGCCTGGGTCAGCGTTCCAATTCATGCCAAATGTGTTCGATAGGGTTGAGGTAAGGGCTCTGTGCAGGCCWWTCAAGTTCTTCCACACCGATCTCGACAAACCWTTTCTGTATGGACCTCGCTTTGTGCACGGGGGCATTGTCATGCTGAAACAGGAAAGGGCCTTCCCCAAACTGTTGCCACAAAGTTGGAAGCACAGAATCGTCTAAAATGTTATACTGTAGAGTTAAGATTTCCCTTTACTGGAACTAAGGGGCCTAGCCTGACCCATGAAAAACAGCCCCAGACCATTATTCCAACTCCACCAAACTTTACAGATGGCACTATGCAGTGGGGCAGGTAGCGTTCTCCTGGAATCCGCCAAACCCAGATTTGTCCTTTGGACTGCCAGATGGTGAAGCGTGATTCATCACTCCAGAAAATGCATTTCCACTGCTCCAGAGTCCAATGGTGGCGAGTTTTACACCACTCCAGCTAACGCTTGGCATATCGCATGGTGATCTTAGGCTTGTGTGCATCTGCTCTGCCATGGAAACCCATTTTATGAAGCTCTCGACAAACAGTACTTGCGCTGATGTTGCTTCCAGAGGCAGTTTCAATCTCTGTAATGGGTGTTGAAATCAAGGACAGTCGATTTTTACGCACTACARGCTTCAGCACTCGGTGGTCCCGTTCTGTGAGCTTGTGTATCTTACTATCTCGCAGCTGAGCAGTTGTTTCTCTTAGACGCTTCCACTTCAAAATAACAGCCCTTACAGTTGACCAGGGCAGCTCCAACATGGCAAAAATCTGAAGTCAGTTACTTGTAGGAAAGGTGGCATCCTATGACGGTGCCATGTTCAAAGTCACTGAGCTCTTCAGTAAAGCCATTCTACTGTCAATGTTTGTCTATGGAGAGTGCATGGCTGTGTGCTCAATTTTATAAACCTGTCAGCAATGGGTGTGGATGAAATTGCAGAATCCACTGATTTGAAGGGGTATCCATATACTTTTGAATACGTAGTGTAAGTCCCCATAAAGATTTAACACTGGAGCCAATCAGCCTTGCCTTGTCTAGGGTCAAGATTCCCAGGGACGCTAATTTCCCTTTCTTAGGCCAGTTAGGGTCATCACTTTATTTTAAGAATGTGAAATGTCAGAATAATAGTAGAGAGAATGATTTATTTCAGCTTTTATTTCTTTCATCACATTCCCAGTGGGTCAGATGTTTACATCCACTCAATTAGTATTTGGTAGCATTGCCTTTAAATTGTTTAACTTGGGTCAAACGTTTCGGGTAGCCTTCCTCAAGCTTCCCACCATAAGTTGGGTGAATTTTGGCCCATTCCTGCTGACAGCTCTGTTGTAACTGAGTCAGGTTTGTAGGCCTCCTTGCTCGCACATGGTTTTTCAGTTCTGCCCACAAATTTTCTATAGGATTGAGGTTAGGGCTTTGTGATGGCCACTCCAATACCTTGACTTTCTTTTTTTGCCACAACTTTGGAAGTATGCTTGGGGTCATTGTCCATTTGGAAGACCCATTTGAGACCAAGCTTTAACTTTCTGACTAATGTCTTGAGATGTTGCTTCAATATATCCACATAATTTTCCTCCCTCATGATGCCATCTATTTTGTGCACTAGGCTCTCCTGCAGCAAAGCATGATGCTGCCACCCCAATGCTTCACGGTTGGGATGGTGTTCTTCGGCTTGCAAGTATTCCCCTTTTACCTCCAAACATAACGATGGTCATTATGGCCAAACAGCTCTATTTTTGTTTCATCAGACCAGAGGACATTTCTCCAGAAAGTACGATATTTGTCCCCATGTGCAGTTGCAAACCATAGTCTGGATTTTTTTGTGGTGGTTTTGGAGCAGTGGCTTCTTCCTTGCTGAGCCGCATTTCAGGTTATGTTGATATAGGACTTGTTTTACTGTGGATATAGATACTTTTGTACCTGTTTCCTCCAGCATCTTCACAAGGTCCTTTGCTCTTGTTCTGGGATTGATTTGCACTTTTCGCAAAAAAAGTACGTTCATCTCTAGGAGACGCATCTGAGTCTGAGCGGTATGATGGCTGCGTGGTCCCATGGTGTTTATACTTGCATACTGTTGTTTGTACAGATGAACGTGGTACCTTCAGGTATTTGGAAATTGCTCCCAAGGATGAACAAGACTTGAGGTCTACCAATTGTTTTCTGAGGTCTTGGKTAATTTCTTTAGATTTTCCCATGATATCAAGCAAAGAGGCACTCAGTTTGAATGTAGGCCTTGAAATACATCCACAAGTACACCTTAAATTGACTCAAATGATGTCAATTAGCCTATRAGAAGCTTCTAAAACCATTACATAACTTTCTGGAATTTTCCAAGCTGTTTAAAGGTACAGTCAACTTAGTGCATGTAAACTTCTGACCCATTGGATTTGTGATACAGTGAATTATAAGTGAAATAATCTGTCTGTWAACAATTGTTTGAAAAATGACTTGTGTCATGCACAAAGTAGATGTCCTAACCGACTTGCCAAAACTATAGTTTGTTAACAAGAAATTTGTGGAGTGGTTGAAAAAAAAGTTTTAATGACTCCAACCTAAGTGTATGTAAACTTCCGACTTCAGCTGTGTGTATATATATATATATATTATATATATATAATATATATAGTGATATACAGTATATATGCTGTTCATTCGGGAAGTAGTCAGACCCACTGACGTTTTCCACATTTGGTTACACTACAGCCTTATACTAAAATTGATTAACAAAGCCAAAAGAGGTTTTGTGAATTTTTTTGCAAATGTATTAAAAATAATAAACTGAAAGATCACATTTAGTTAACTATTCAGACCCTTTACTGAGTACTTTACTGGAGCACCTTTGMCAGTGAATACAGCCTCGAATRTTCTTGGGATGCTACAGCTTGGCACACTGGTGCCGTCACTGATGTATTTGTGGAGTTTTTCCCATTCCTCTCTGCAGATCCTCAATCTTTGTCAGMTTGGATGGGGAGAGTTGCTGCACAGCTATTTTCAGGTCTCTCCAGAGATGTTTGATCGGGTTCAAGTCCAGGCTCTGGGTGGGCCACTCAAGGACATTCAGAGACTTGTCTCGAAGCCACTCCTGCGTTGTCTTGGCTGTGTGCTTATGGTTGTTGTCCTGTTGGAACGTGAACCTTCGCCCCAGTCTGAGGTCCTCTCTGGAGCAGGTTTTCATCAAGGATCTCTCTGTACTTTGTTCCGTTCATCTTTCCCTCGATCCTGATTATTCTCCCAGTCCCTGCCGCTGAGAAAAATCCCCACATCATGATGCTGCCACCGCCATGTTTCACCATAGGGATGGTGCCAGGTTTCCTCCAGACGTGACGCTTGGTATTCAGGCCAAAGAGTTCAATCTTGGTTTCATCAGACCAGAGAATCTTGTTTCTCATGGTCTAAGAGTCTTTAGGTGCATTTTGGCAAACTCCAAGCGGGRTGTCATGTGCGTTTTACTGAGGAGTGGCTTCTGTCTGGCCACTCTACCATAAAGGCCTGATTGGTGGTGTGCTGCAGAGATGGTTGTCCTTCTGGAATGTTCTCCAATCTCTCAACAGAGGAACTCAAGCGATCTGTCAGAGTGTTCATTGGGTTCTTGACCAAGGCCTTTCTCCCTTCGATTGCTCTGTTTGGCCGGACGGCCAGCTCTAGGAAGAATCTTAATGGTTCCAAACTTCTTCCATTTAAGAGTGATGGAGGCCATTTTGTTCTTGGAGACCTTCAATGAGGCAAAAGGTTTTTGGTACCCTTCCCCAGATCTGTGCCTCGACACAATCCTGTCTCGGAGTTCTACTGACAATTCCATTGACCTCATGGCTTGGTTTTTGCTCTGACATGCAATGTCAACTGTGGGACCTTATATAGACAGGTGTGTGCCATTCCAAATCATGTCCAATCTATTGAATTTACCACAGGTGGACTCCAAAGAAGTTGTAGAAACATCTCAAGGTTGATCAATGGAAACAGGATGCATCTAAGCTCAATTTTGAGTCTCATAGAAAAGGTTCTGAATACTTATGTAAATAAGGTATTATTATTTTTAATACATTTGCAGAACATTTAAATAAACGTTTTAACCTTGTCATTATGAGAATATTGTGTGTAGATTGCAACAAKAAAAAAAGTCAAGCAATTTTTAGAATAAGGTTGTAARGTAACAAAATGTGGAAAAGGTAGAGGGGTCTGAATACTTTCCAAAGGCATTGTAAGTGATGGACGTCCCAGTACACTGTGGGTTGTTKGGGGCTGCTGTCCTTGTAGGTAAGAAACTTCCTGGAGAGTGTGTCTGCGACAGGGWTGTCTTTGCCTGGACGGTGAGTGATTGTCAAGTCGTATTTTTGTAGTTGAAGGATCATTCTCTGTAGCTTTGGCAGGGCTGCGGCTAGCGGTTTCCTCATGATTGACTCGAAGGGCTTGTGGTCGGATTCCACAATGACTTGTCATCCATATATGTACTGATGGAAACGTTTACATCCAAACAGAATGGCGTAGAGCTCCTTTTTGATTTGAGCGTAGTTGATTTCACAGTCTGTGAGAGACTTGGAAGTGTAGCCGATGGGCTTTCCTTCTTGCAGTAGCACTGCACCTAGTCCATACTTCGACGCGTCCACTTGGAGTCTGAGCTCTTTGTTTGGGGTTGTAGTAGGCAAGGATTGGTCCTGGTTCTCTCGTGATCAAGTCTTTCACTCTCTGGAAAGCAATGTTGTGTTGCTTGTCCCAGGGAAACTCACTGGACTGCTTTAACAGCTGACACAGGGGTGCATTAGCATTGGAGAGGCTAGGTGCGAACTTGGCTAAGTAGTTGACCATGCCAAGCACTGTTTCCAGCTCTGCACGGTTCTTTGGTGGCTCCATTTATTTTWTGGCTGAGATCCATTGTGGATCTGGCTTGATTCCATTCGCTGTGAGAAGATGTCTGAAGTAGCTGCCCTCTGTAGCGCCGACTGTGCTCTTCTCAGGGTTGAGCCGGACTCCTCTCTCGCGGGACCTTTGCAGCATCGTGCGGAGGTTTCTGTCATGTTCCTCTTTGGTTTGACCATAGACAAGGATGTCATCCACAATTGTCAATCTTTTGCTGAAACTTGTCTTGGGCTGAAATAATCCAAAAAGGCGGAACCTGTAGCATCCAAACGCTGTGTTGAACGTTGTGAGCTTAGATGARTCTTCTGTGGGCTTGATAGCCCAGTAGCCTGGTCAGGCGTCCATGACACTGAAGTAGCGTGCTCCCGCTAGCTTGTTGCTGTTGCCATCAAGCATTGGTAAAGGATAATGGGGGCGTTTGATAGCCTTGTTCAGGTCTCTTGGGTCGAGACATACTTTGAGCTTGCCTGTGCGGTTTCWCCACCACCACTAATGCGTTTGTCGGTTTTGTTACCTTGGTGACTATGTCAGATTGCTCAATGCTCTCCAACTCTTTCTTCATAKGGGCGTGGAGAGCAAGGGGAATATTTCTCGGTGGGTAGACCACAAGGGTTGCGTCTGGGTCAAGTTGAATGGTACATTCTCCTGGGAATAGTCCTATTCCTGTAAAAACATCAGCAAACTCCTCCAGTACATGTTCTGTCTCTACTGGTGCTGTCACTGATAGAACTAGCTTGATGAGGTCCATGTTCTGTCTCTACTGGTGCCGTCACTGATAAAACTAGCTTGATGAGGTCCATGTTCTGTCTCTACTGGTGCCGTCACTGATAAAACTAGCTTGATGAGGTCCATGTCTAACCATGCTTTAAGACCTAGCACTGCAGCTGTTCTAGTGTCAACAACGTAAAAGTCCAACATCATGTCACTTTCCTTGTATTTGCATTTGCATTTATTGCATTTATTTGCATTTACTGGGAGCTGGTCACCATAACCAGTCCGTCTGCGCGTGGTGGGCTGTAGCTCGCACTCAGATGTCAAGCTGCGGTACTTATTCAGAGGAATAATGTTTACTTGTGCACCAGTGTCTAGTTTGAACTTTAGCTTTGTGCCTTGTGTTCCTATCTCCATGTCAGCAAAGGCTTGCTCTGTCTCTGATATCTGACTTTTCTGTGTCACTGAATCAATAAACAGTTCATCACCATTTGACTCTTTGATTGACATTTCATCTTCACTCACTGCGTGTACTGTTTTTCCACGGTAAGCTCTGCACACTTTTGCAAAGTGATTCCATTTTCCACATTTAGTACACTGTTTGCCTTTAGCTGGGCAATTTCCCTGTTCGCCATGCACTTTGTATCCACAATATCCACAAGTTTTGTGGTGTTTTGAGTCTATGTTGCTCTGTTTTGGAGTTATGTCTCTCTCCGGAGGTGTGCTTTGATGTCTGCCTGACTGCATGCACTGCTTGTTCACGTGATATGTGAAGGTTTGGGGCGGCAGGTAGCCTAGTGGTTAGAACGTTGGGCCAGTAACCAAATCCGCGAGCTGACAATGTAAAAATATGTCATTCTGACCCTGAACAAGGCAGTTAACCCACWGTTCCTAGGCCGTCATTGTAAATAAGAATTTGTTCTTAACTAACTTGCCTAGTTAAATATAAAAATAAGCTTGTGCTGCCGCCCGAAATGGTTTTCATCTGAACCTGTGCTAGCTGGTGAGACCTGGCCATGTTGATAGCTTTGTCCTGCGTTAGCTCAGACCCAACATTCAAAAGTTTCTCTCTCCCTCYCGGTGAGTGTATTCCAAATACAATACGGTCCCGAACCATCTCATCCTTGTTTGCATAATCACAGTCTTTCACAAGCAGACGCAGCTCGTCACAAACTGTCAGTCACAAACTGTCACAAACTGACAGTCACAAACTGTTCAAAAGACTCGCTAGCTCCCTGTACTTTCTCATGGAATTTGTACCTAGCAAAAATCGTATTGGTCTTCGGCACAACATATGCTTCAAAACGATCGTAGTATGTTTTCAGTACCTTTGATTCAGCCTCGGTAGGTGTCCATGTGTTGTAAATATCTCTTCCTTTTTCACTGATCCAGAGGAGCAAGTAGCTACACTTTTCCTCTTCTCCTCTTTCCTTCAGAGGACCCGTGAACATTAGCTCCACATGCTGTTTGAACCTGTGCCATGCATCGGGTAAGTTTGTAGACTCCCAGTCCATTCGAGGTGAAGGAACTCCAGCAAAATCTTTTAGTCCTTTTACTCTGACACCATGTATTGTTTAACACTCTTTGTACAAAGTAATAAAATGCAGTACGACAGGATATTTCTTAACGTAGCTCTTTATTAGCTAGCTATAACTGGCATGTTACCGTGTCTCAACTGACCATGACCTCACCACCTGGGTGGTCTAAACCAATCATAGCACAGTATGATACGGCGGTAAAATATGAATATTACATCAGTGACGGCCCTAGGGTGAAATTTTGCCATTCATCACGAATTTCCTGCAATCATCACAAATGCTAATCTTTTCTGTGAACGTAGCTTTTTGTATACCCTCACTATTTTTGTCCTTGATTAAAAGTCGAAGTGGGGTTGTTTTGCTACCCTGGACCCACGGCCAGCAGTGTTGCTGTTGGGTGGAGATGGCTGGAAGCAGAGTGGGACAATGGAGGAGAGGAGAGGAGACGAGACGAGAGGAAAGGATCAGGCAGAAGCCAACTGGAGAGAGAGAGAGAGAGCAGAGAGAGGAGAGAGAGAGGAGAGAAGAAGAGAGGAGAGGAGAGAGAGAGAGAGAGAGGAGAGAGAGAGAGAGAGAGACGAGAGAGAGAGAGAGAGAAAAGGAGAGAGGAGGAGAGAGGGAGAGAGAGAGAGGAATGAGAGAGAGAGAAGAGGGGAGAAGGGAGAAGAGAGAGAGAGAGAAGAGAGGCAGAGAGGACGAGATGTGACAGGTTGCGACGTTATCCTTAATTGACAGAATGGTGACTCATCTCATCCTGTCACCTCAATACCCAGCCAATCAACCGTTCTCCCTCGCCGGCTCGGATTGTCGTCAGGCACTCCCGATTTGCACTCAAAGCACAAATTAGACTAATCACATTTTTAGCAGTTGGGGTAAAGGAACAGTCGCAGGGCGAGTTTTTTATTTTCATTATGTTTTCAAGTATGTGATCAAGGATAGTGTGTGTAGGTGCGCAGTAATTTGATTTGTGTATGAAGGGGAACTTCCCATGCCAATCGTTGGCGCTTTCCTTGAGTGAGGTTCCCTGTGATTAGGACTTGCTGGCTGTTTCCACACATGAGGTCTGTAGTACTAAGCCTTTCAATAGCTGTTTTGGCTGGGAGCCCATGGTGTGAAAGACAACGGGTGCTCGCGTTGGTATGTTTGGGCCAGAACGCGTGAGTATCTCTCGCAGTTCCTTGTTTTTTTTTCCTCCTATACTTGTTCCCAGCCCGCCTCCCGCGTCTCCTCTCTTCTGTCGTGCGTCCTCTACCTCTCCAGAGCCTTCTCTCTCAGATCGTCCCTCGCTCTCCGATCCCTCGTCATGCTCTCAATCAGTTTCTCTCACTCGCTCTCTCACTTCCTTCATCATCGTCCTTCAGCCTCTCTCAGCACCCATCTCAGTCGTCACGATCTCGTCTGTCTCTTTCTCATAAAACTTGTCTCTCACGTCACTCTGTCTCCTTTCTCACTCTCTTTGTCTGTGTCATATGGTGAAACATGTTGAAGCCTCTTGATATCCTGCTCAGGCTCTGGCTCACTGTTAGTCTGACACCCTGTGCCTCTGCCAAGATAATACAAATACATGCACATACACAGACAATTTCTCCTTATGTTATTGTGGAGCGTTTCAGAGTGCAAAGAGGCAAAGAGGGGGCTAGCTGTGTGACAAACAGCTGTGCTCCTTAGCCTTTGCCACCCCTCCGTCGCTGCGGCACTTCCACCTCTCCTCCTCTTCTGACCATCGCCCCACTTCAGGGTATTTATCATGTTGCCTCTGCTCCCACAAGCGGTCAGGGAGAGAGGGAAAGAGAGAAGGAGGCAGAGAACCCTGGGGATGAGATGATTTGGTATGCACTATCAACACAGGCCTGTTTTATTGGGCAGCCTTATCTGTCTAATGCATCATGGGTAGTGGAACAAAAAAAAAGGAGGGAAGTCGCTGGCAGGAATCAGCCCAAATAAAACATGCACTATGTTCCTGTGCCTGGAGTCACAGTCTCTATTAAGAGACAATAGAGGACAATGTTGTACTCGGGAATTCACTGTATTAGCTGTTGGTCTGTTGTAAGATGGAGAGAGAAATAGTCAGTTACTTGTAGGAAAGGTGGCATGCCTAATGACGGTGCCATGTTCAAAGTCACTGAGCTTCTTCAGTTAAAGCATTCTATCTGTCAATGTTTTGTCTATGGAGGAGTGCATGGCTGTGTGCTCGAATTTTATAAAGCTGTCAGCAATGGTGTGGATGAAATCTTGCAGAATCCCTGATTTGAAAGGGGTTATCCATATATTTTGAATACGGTAGTGTAAGTCCCTCATAAGATTTAACACTGGGAGCAATCAGCCTTGATGTCTAGGGGTCAAGATTCCACGGGAACGCTAATTTCCCTTTCTTAGGCAGTTAGGGTATCCACTGTTATTTTAAGAATGTGAAATGTCAGATAATAGAGAGAGAATTGATTTATTTCAGCTTTTATTTCTTTCATCAATTCCAGTGGGTCAGATGTTTCTACATCCATCAATTATTATTTGGTAGCATTGCCTTATAAATTGCTTTTAACTTGGGTCAAACGTTTCGGGTAGCCTTCCCTCAAGCTTCCACATAAGTTGGGTAACAATTTTGGCCCATTCCTCCTGACGGAGCTGGTGTACACTGAGTCAGGTTGTAGGCCTTTTGCTCGCAACACTTTTTCAGTTTCTGTCCACAAATGTTCTAATATGATTGAGGTCCGGGCTTTATGATGGCCCCTTCCAATACATTGACTTTGTTGTTCCTTAAGCGCCATTTTGCACAATTTGGAAGTATGCTTGGGGTCATTGTCGCATTTGGCAGACGCATTTGAGACCAAGCTTTAACTTTCTGACTAATGTCTTGAGAATGTTGCTTCAATATTCAATAATTTTCCTCCCTCATGATCATCTATTTTGGTGCACTAGGCTCTCCTGAGAAAGCATGATGCTGCCACCCCAATGCTTCACGTTGGGATGGTGTTTCTTTCGCTTGCAAGTATTCCCCTTTTTACCTCCAAACATAACGATGGTCATTAATGGCCAAAACGCTCTATTTTTGTTTCATCAGACCACGAGGACATTTCTCCAAGCAAGTACGATATTTGTCCCCATGTGCAAGTTGCAAACCATAGTCTGGATTTTTTGTGGTGGTTCTTGCGAGCAGTGGCTTCTTCCTTGCTGAGCCGCATTTCAGGTTATCGTTGATATAGGACCTTGTTTTACTGTGGATATAGATACTTTCTTGTACTGTTTCCTCAGCATCTTCACCACGGTCCTTTGCTCTTGTTTCTGGGATTGATCTGCACTTTTGGCAAACAAAGTACGTTCATCTCTAGGAGCACGCATTGAGTCTGAGCGGTATGATGGCTGGTGGTTTCCCATGGTGTTTATACTTGCATACTGTTCTGTTTGTACAGATGAATCGTGGGTACGTTCGGTTATTTGGAATTGCTTCCCAAGGATGAAAAGACTTGGAAGGTCTACCAATTGTTTTCTGAGGTCTTGGCTAATTTCTTTAGATTTTCCGGCATGATATCAACAAAGAGGCAACTCAGTTTGAATGTAGGCCTTGCAATACATCCACAATAAATTAAATTGACTCAAAGATGTATTAGCCTATCAGAAGCTTCTAAACATTACATAATTTCTGGGAATTTTCCAAGCTGGTTTAAAGGTACAGTCAACATTAGTGCCATGGTAAACTTCTGACCGCTATTGGATTTGTGAAACAGTGAAATTATAATGAAATAATCTGTCTGTTAACAATTGTTGAAAAATGACTTGTGTCAATGCACAACGTAAGATGTCCTACGACTTCGCCAAAACTATGTTTGTTCACAGAAATCTGGTGTGGAGTGGTTGAAAAAAAAAAGTTTTAATGACTTTTCCCAACCTAAGTGTAATGATAAACTCCGACTTCAGCTGGGTTGTGTGTATATATATATTATAATATATTATTATATATATATATATAGTGATATACAGTATATATGCTGTTCATTGTCGGGAAGTAGTCAGCAGCCCACGACGTTTTCCACATTTTGGTTACACTACAGCCTTATACTAAAATTGATTACAAAGCCAAAAGAGGTTTTTATGTTTGAATTTTTTTGCAATCGTATTAAAATGAATAAACTGAAAGATCACATTTGTTACTATTCAGACCCCTTTACTGAAGTACTTTACTGGAGCAGCCTTTGTCAGTGAATAAGCCCTCGAATTTTCTTGCGATGCTACAAGCTTGGCAACACTGTGCAGTCACTCGATGTATTTGTGGAGTTTTTTCCCCATTCTCTTGCAGATCCTCATCTTTGTCAGTTTGGATGGGGGAGAGTTGCTGCACAGCTTATTTTCAGGTCTTCCAGAGATGTTTGATCGGGTTCAAGTCAGGCCTCTGGTGGGCCACTCAAGGACATTCAGAGCTGTCTCGAAGCCACTCCTGAAGCGCTTGTCTTGGCTGTGGGTGTTATGGCTTGTTGTCTGTTGAACGTGAACCTTCCGCCCAGTCTGAAGCGTAACTCTCTGGAGGCAGGTTTTCATCAGGATCTGCTCTGTCTTTGTTCCGTTATCTTTCAACTCGATCCTGATTCATCTCCAGTCCTGGCCGCTGAGAAAAAGCCTACACATGATGCTGCACCCGCATGTTTCACGCAATCAACGGGATGGTCCAGTTTCCTCCACAGACGTGACGCTTGGTATTTCAGGCCAAAGAGTTCGATATAGAGATTCATCAGACCGAGAATTTGTTTTCTCATGGTATAGAGTCTTTAGGTGCAATTTTGGCAAACTCCAAGCGGGCTGTCATTGTGCGTTTTACTCGAGGAGTGGCTTTCTGTCTGCCATCTAACACACCCCATACAAGGCCTGACTTGCTGCGTGTGCTCGCAGATGGGTATTAGTTTAACTGGACATGTTTCTCCAATCTCTCAACAGAGGAACTCAAGCGATCTGCAAGTGTTCATTGGGTTTTGAACCAGAGGCCTTTCTCCCTTCGATTTTGCTCTTTGGGCCGGACGGCCAGCTCTAGAAGGAAATTTAATGGTTTCAAACTTCTTCCATTTAAGAGTGCATGGAGGCCATTTTGTTTCTTGGACGACCTTCAATGAGGCAAAAGGTTTTTGGTACCCTTCCCCAGATTGGTGCCTCGACATAACAATCCTGTCTCGGAGTTCTACTGACAATCTCCATTTGGACCTCATGGCTTGTTTTTGCTCTGACATGCAATGTCAACTGTGGGACCTTATATAGACGGTGTGTGGCCATTCAAATCAATGTCCAAATCTATTGAATTTACCAACAGGTGGAAGCTCCAAAGAAGTTGTAGAAACCATGCTCAAAGGTTGATTCATATGGAACAGGATGCATCTAACGCTCATTTTTGAGATATATAGAGGTTCTGAAATACTTATGTAAATAAGGTTTATCTTATTTTTTAATACATTTGCAGAACATTTAAATACCGTTTAACCTTGTCATTATGAGAATATTGTGTGTAGATGGGCAAACAATGCAAAAACAGTCAAGGCAACTTTAGACATAACGGTTGTAATGTAACAAAATGTGGAAAAGGTAGACGGGGTCTGAATACTTTCCAAAAAGGCATTGTAAGTGATGGAGTCCCAGTAACTGGTGGGTTGTTCGGGGCTTGCTGTCCTTGGTAGGTAAGAAAGCTTCCCTGGAGAGTGTGTCTTTCGCGACAGGGTTGTCTTTGCCTGGAGGACATGAGTGATTTCTCAGTCGTATTTTTGCTAGTTCGAAGAATCTCTCTCCTTAGCTCTTGGCAGGCGCTGCGGCTAGCGGTTCCTTCATGATTGACTCGCAAGCGGCTTGTGGGTTCGGATTCACAATGACTTTGTCATCCAATATATGACTGATGGAAAGTTTACATCAAACAGAATGGCGTAGAGCTCCTTTTTGATTTTGGAAGCGTAGTTGATTAAGCAAGTCTGTGAGAGACTTGGAAGTGTAGGCCGATGGGCCTTTTCCTTCTTGCAGTAGCACCTGACCTAGTCCATATTCGACGCGTCACTTGGAGTCTGAGCTCTTTGTTTGGGGTTTGTTAGTAGGCAAGGATTGGTCCTGGTTCTCTCGTGATCAAGTTTTCATCTCTGGAAAGCATGTTGTGTTGCTGTCCCAGGGAAACTCACTGGACTGCTTTAACAGCTGAACAGGGGTGCATTAGCATTGGCAGAAGGCTAGTCGAACTTTGGGCTAAGTGTTGCCGCAATGCCAAGCATCTGTTTCAGCTCTGCAGCGGTTTCTTTGGTGGCTCCATTTAATTTTTTGGACTGAGATCCATTGTGGATCTGGCTTGATTCCATTCGCTTGAGAAGCATGATTGAAGTACGCTGCTCTGTAGCGCCGACTGTGCTTCTTCTCAGGGTTGAGCCGGACTCCTCTCTCCGCGGGATCCTTTGCAAGCATCGTGCAGGAGGTTTTCTGTCATCCGTTCCTGCTTTGTTTGACCATAGACAAGGATGTCATCCACAATTGTAATCTTTTGCTGAAACTTGGTCTTTGGGCTGAAATAATCCAACAAGGCGGAACCTGTAAACATCCAAACGCTGTGTTTTTCGACGTTGTGATTCAGATGACTCTTCTGTGGGCTTGATAGCCAGTAGCCTGGTCAGGCGGTCCATGGACACTGAAGTAGCGTGCTCCCGCCTAGCTGTTGCTGTTGCCATCAAGCATTGGTAAGATGGATAATGGGGGGCGTTTTGCTAGCCTTGGTTCAGGATCTCTTGGGTCGAGACCATACTTTGAGCTTCGCCTGTGCGGTTTCACACCGACCACTAATTGCGTTTTGTCGGTTTTTGTTACCTTGCGGTGACTATGTCACGATTTGCTCAATGCTCTCCAACTCTTTCTTTCATAAGGGCGTGGAGAGCAAGGGGAATATTTCTCGGTGGGTAGACCAAAGGGTGCGTCTGGTCAAGTGAATGGTACAATTCTCCTGGAATAGTCCTATTCCTGTAAAAACATCAGCAAACTCCTCCAGTAACATGTCTGTCTCACTGGTGCTGTCACTGAAGAACTAGCTTGATGAGGTCCTGTTCTGTCTCTACTGGTGGCCGTCCACTGATAAAACTGGCTTGATGAGGTCATGTTCTGTCTCTACTGGTGCCGTCACTGATAAAACTAGCTTGATGAAGGTCCATGTTAACCATGCTTTAAGACCTAGCACTGCAGCTGTTCTACGTGTCAACCAACGTAAAAGTCCAACATGCAATGTCACTTTCCTGTATTTGCATTTGCATTTATTGCGATTTATTTGCATTTTTACTGGAGCTGGTCACCATAACCAGTCCGTCTGGCGCGTGGTGGGCTGTAGCTCGACTCAGATGTCAAGCTGCCGGTACTTATTCAGAGGAATAAATGTTTTACTTGTGCACACAGTGTCTAGTTATGAACTTTAGCTTTGTTGGCCTTGTGTTCTATCTCCATGGTCAGCAAAGGCTCTGCTTCTGTTCTGATATCTGACTTTTTGTGTCACTGAATCAATAAACAGTTTTCATCACCATTTTGACTCTTTGATTGACATTTCATCTATCAACTCACTGCGTGTACTGTTTTTCGCACGGTAAGCTTGGCACACTTTTGCAAGCTGCTCCCTTTTCCACATTTCAGTAGCACTGTTTGCCTTTAGCTGGGCAAATTTTTCCCTGCTTGCACATGCACTTTGTATCCACAATAATCCACAAGCTTGTGTGGTGTTTTGAGTCTATGTTTCTCTTGTTTTTGGAGTTATGTCTCTCTCCGGAGGTGTGCTTTTGATTTTGTCCTGCCTGACATGCATGCACTGCTTTGTTCACGTGATATGTGACAGGTTGGGGCGGCAGGGTAGCTAGTGGTGTTAGAACGTTGGGCAGTAACCAGAATCCGCGAGCTGACAATGTAAAAATATGTCAATTCTGACCCTGAACAAGGCAGTTAACCACTGTTCCTAGGCCGTCATTGTAAATAAGAATTTGATTCTTAACTAACTTGCCTAGTTTAAAGTATAAAAATAAGCTTGTGCTGCTCGCCGATGGTTTTCATCTGAACCTGTGAATAAGCTGGTGAGACCTGGCCATGTTGATAGCTTTGTCCTGCCGTTGCGTCAGACCCAACATTCAAACGTTTCTTCTCTCCCTCACGTGAGTGGTATTCCAAATAACAATACGGTCGCCGAACGCATCTCATCCTTGTTTTGCATAAATCACAGTCTTTCACAAGGCAGACGGCAGCTCGTCACAAACTGGTCAGTCACCAAACTGTCCACAACGTGACCGTCACAAACTGTTCAAGAAGACTCGCTAGCTCCCCCTGTACTTTCTCATGGAATATTGTCCCTAGCAAAATCGTATTGGTCTTCGGCACAACATATGACTTAAAACGATCGTAGTATGTTTTCAGTACTTTGACTTCAGCCTCGGGTAGGTGTCCATGTGTTGTAAATCTCTTCTTTTTCACTGATCCAGAGGAGCAGGTAAGTTACACTGTTTCTCTTCTCCTCTTTCCTTCAGAGGACCCGTGAACATTAGCTCCACATGCTGTTTGTACTTACGCCATGCATGGGTAAGTTTGTAGACTCCAGTCCATTCAAGGTGAAGGAACTCCAGCAAAACTTTTAGTCCTTTACTCTGACACCATGTATTGTTTAACACTCTTTGTCCAAAGTAATAAAATGCAGTAGCGACAGGAATATTTCTTAAACGTAGCTTCTTTAATTGCTAGCTATAACTGGCATGTTCCGTGTTCAACTGACCATGACCTCACCACCTGGGTGTCCTAAATACCAATCATAGCACAGTAATGATAAACGGCGGTAAAATAATGCATATTACATCAGTGAGCGGCCCTAGGGTGAAATTTTGCCATTCATCACGAATTTCCTGCAAGCATGCACAAAATGCTAATCTTTTCTGGTGAACGTAGCTTTTTTGTATACCTGCAACTATTTTTTTGTTCTTGATCTAAAAGTTCGAAGTGGGTTGGTTTTTGCTACCCTGGACCCACGGCCAGCAGTGTTGCTGTTGGGTGGGAAGACTGGCTTGGAAGCAGAGTGGGAAATGGAGGAGAGGAGAGGAGACGAGACGAGAGGAAAGGATCAGGCAGAAGCCAACTGGAGACGAGAGAGAGAGAGCAGACGAGAGGAGAGAGAGAGAGAGAGAAAGAAAGAGAGGGAGAGCGAGAGAGAGAGAGAGAGAGAGAGAGAGAGAGAGAGAGAGACGAGAGAGAGAGAGAGAGAGAAAGAGAGAAAGAGAGAGGGAGAGAGGGAGAGAGGGAGAGAGGTGAGAGAGGGAAGAGGGGAGAGGAGAGGGAGAGGGAGAGGGCAGAGGGACAATTGTCAGGTTGCACGTTACCTCCTAAGAAGAATTGGTGACTCATCTCATCCTGTCACTCAATCATCTCCAGCCAATCAACGTTCGTCCCTCGCCGGCTTGCGATTGCGTCAGGCACTCCGGATTTGCACTCAAAGCACAAATTAGATAATCACATTTTCGTCAGCAGTTGGGGTAAAGGAACAGTCCGCAGGGCGAGTTTTTATTTTCAATTATGTTTTCAAGTATGTGATCAAGGATAGTGTGTGTAGGTGCGCAGTAATGGTGATTTGTGTATGAAGGGGAATTCTCCATATGCAATCGTTGGGCTTTCCTTTGAGTTGAGGTTCCTGTGATTAGGACTTGCTGGCTGTTTCCACACATGAGGTCTGTAGTACTAAGCCTTTCAATAGCTGTTTTGGCTGGGAGCCCATGGTGTGAAAGACAACGGGTGCTCGCGTTGGTATGTTTGGGCCAGAACGCGTGAGTATCTCTCGCAGTTCCTTGTTTTTTTTTCCTCCTATACTTGTTCCCAGCCCGCCTCCCGCGTCTCCTCTCTTCTGTCGTGCGTCCTCTACCTCTCCAGAGCCTTCTCTCTCAGATCGTCCCTCGCTCTCCGATCCCTCGTCATGCTCTCAATCAGTTTCTCTCACTCGCTCTCTCACTTCCTTCATCATCGTCCTTCAGCCTCTCTCAGCACCCATCTCAGTCGTCACGATCTCGTCTGTCTCTTTCTCATAAAACTTGTCTCTCACGTCACTCTGTCTCCTTTCTCACTCTCTTTGTCTGTGTCATATGGTGAACTGTATGGTTGAAGCCTCGTTGAGTATCCTGCTCAGGCTCTGGCTCAGGACATGATTAGTCTGACACACACCTGTGCCTCTGCCAAGATAATACAAATACAACTGCACATACACAGACAATTTGTTCTCCTTATGTTTATTGTGGAGTCGCTTCAGAGTGCAGAAGAGGCAAGCGGGGGCTAGCTGTGGTGACAAACAGTGTGTCCTTACGGCCTGCCACACTCTCCGTGCTGCGTGCACTTTCCAACTCTCCTCTCTTCTGACCATGCCACACTTCGCTTCAGGTTTTTATCATGTTGGCCTCTCTCCACAAGCGGGTCAGGGAGACGAGGGAAAGAGGAAGGAGGCAGAGAACCCTGGGGATGAAGAAATGATTTGGTATGGCACTATCAACACGGTGTTTTTTTTGGCAGCCTTTTATCTGCTCTAATGCATGCATGGGTAGTGGAACAAACAAAAGGATGGGAGCCGTGCTGGCAGGGGAAGTCACGCCAATGAAAAACATGCACTATGTCCTGTGCCTGGAGTCACAACAGTCTCTATTAAGAGACAATAGAGGCAATGTTTGTACTCGGGATCACTGTATTAGCTGTTGGTCTGTTGTAAGATGGATCGGTGGGATGAAGTTCACTGATTAGCTGTTGGCCTGTTTTAAGCTGGGTGGTGGGCATGGAGTCAGCTGTATTTAGCTTTGGTCTGTTGTAAGA
>NW_019942880.1:71998-85241 GCF_002910315.2 Salvelinus sp. IW2-2015 | reverse complement strand
TGGGTGGTGGGATGAGTCACTGTATTAGCTGTTGGTCTGTTGTAAGCTGGGTGGTGGGATGGATTGTTGTTTGAGTTTTGTGGCGTAGTCGGTTAATTGACTAGATTGGTACATTGATTGATTCTTCCCTCAGTGAATTGCTACCACTCTCAATGATATCTGGATGTAACGATAACTAACGCACTTTTGTACATAGCGCTTTTCCATACAATTTACCTTATTTTAGCGCCCAAAATACGTAATACTTCTAGGTCAAATGTAATATGAATGCCATTGTAAAGCATAATTTCTCCCCTTTCCAGCAAAATCAATGATGAGACCTTCATGCTGACCGTCTTTGCATGATTGAAGAAAGCAATGAGCTCCGTCGGGTCTTTTGAAAAATGGCGGGTGGGGAAGCGAAACCTACTGCGTGATAGTGAAAGAGGGAGAWATGTCTAGTTGGGAAACAGCTTTTTTTCACCCGATCTGTCCAACTTATCACCTCTAAAATGTAAATAAAACACTATAAAGAGTTTATATAATGTGTCATTAAGTAAACAGCGGCTGTCGCGGCTTTTGAGCGTCATGATGGCTTGCAGTGATGACGCTAAAAATGAATGCATTCAGTTGTACAATTGACTAGTTATCCCCCCTCACCCTGTCCCTGTCCCTTTCTTGTTTTWAACCTGCGAGAGAAGCGCCACACCTGGTGGAAAGAGGCTGTACGACACAGAATGAGTTGCATAATGAGTGCCGTACGTTGCGTCATGACCCCTCACAATTTAACCTACAGCGTCACAGGGGTCTGTTTTTTTTCAACTTTTCTCCAATACTATCGTGCCATTACCATGTCAATCAACGCTTGAATAGAAACGTAGGTCACACCCCGGATGTTGATGCCAGCACAGTCACTACAGTCCCATTCGTTTTCATTGCAGCCTCTTTTGAATGCCGCGGTTGCGCAAAATTGCACGGAATGGGGTTAGTCACCATTAGGATATCTCTTACAAATCTCCTACCTGGTGATTTGTTCCCTGAGACTAGAAGATTACCAGAGAGAACAAAACAAAATTGACCCCTTAAATGTTTACCAATGCTGTTGCGGTAAATTATGTTTGACTCCATTGCTATCGACCTTCGAGTCTGACTCACAAGTGACTTGAATAAACTGTTCTAATCATCAGTGCGGACTAGAGATGTCCTGTTCAAGACATATCATTTGTCAGCAGGGTGGCTTCTTGCCAAAACCTCAAGACGTTGATTCTGTGTACTTCTCAGTTGCTCTGAGAAAATGTCAGGTCAATCAAAACATCCTATTATGTGTGTATAGCTGCATATGTGTTTTGTAAGAAATCTAAATATTCATGTTCCAGGAAATCTGTGGCCTTGCAATTGTTTGTCTGTCCCGATGAAGGCTGCCTGGTGTTTAACTGGAGAACGATTGGACTTGTGAACCTGGACCTAGAAGTGATTGATTCAGCCAAGTTAAAGCTGATTGGACAAGAGCAGCAGATGGTCATTGTAGCCCTACAATGAAAATGCCCTTCTTTTCACTGGAAAATAGGTTAATTAAGGTTCCTATATTAAGTAAGTTCTGTCCTTTTTTCTTCACAGCTTATCCTCTGTGGGGTTTTTTGGAAGGTTATTTAGCAGTTAAACTAAAGGCTATCTTATTCCCACTGTTTAGCCAACAGTGGTCGTGGTATAATGTTGTATGTTATTCTGTCAGTGGTAAGGATATACCAAGCTACAGTAAGTGAAACAGGAGCAGTTCTTTGAATTCAAGGCTGTGATCATATCAGACATTAAAACGGATTCTGACATTTTCTGAAATGTTCATGGATAGAACATACTACTCATTTTGTTATCAGTTATTTATAAGCGACATCTTGACTAGTAGGACTGCTGTTCAACCATTCACGGCTTTGACAATAGTGTGAACAAAGGTCTTTTGATGCTGTAACGGTGTACTGCCAGCTTGAGAGAAGCACATATCAAGCCCACATCTACAGTTTGTTTAAAGTTGGTCTGGCTGAAGTAATTTCGTCAGCACTTGGGATGTATCGTTGTAAACTGCTGCCGGATATCTGTCGGAGAGCTGTTATTGTGTTCAGATGTGACTCAGATCGACTACATTGTTAGCTGTTGCTGTGTGTGGTTGACATATTTTGACTCCAAAACTGTGAAGCRCTTTGAAATGATTGGACTCCTGTTTTGGCTCAAATTTGTTTGAGCCAAAACATTTCACGAACATTGTATTTTGGATGTTTGTCATTTACTGCATCTGTGTCAGTGTATATAATCTTCTGTTCCTGGCAACGAAACGAATGTTCTTCTCTCTTTGTGTTTTTACACTTTTCACTGACCCGTTCTGTTAGAGACCTTGGATCTCCAAGAGCAGAAAAGATTTATACCGTAGGCAAAGAATTCAGTTAACTCTCGACCCTGCCAAACAGTTACTATGTGTATGTTCCATAAGTACTTCAGTGAGAAAAAAAAAGCATTTGTGTGAGCAATGGCCTACGGGGGTTGCGCCGAATGAAATGCTTTTTTTCTTCTACCCCCCCACATCAAGAAGTGTTTGCTTGTTTTCTCGTTATCTTCTCTCTCTCTTTCTCTCTTTCTCTTTCTTTTTTTTTATACCTTTGAGTTGAATCTCTGACATCCGAGTCTGCCCCAGGATGTCTGTCACAAACTGCAGTCCAACGTTGTGACAATGTTTTTTTCCCCTCCCGTTACCTTTTTATGACCTTTTTTCCTTTGTTTTCTTTTTTTCTGTTCTTTCCTTCAAGGTATGGCGCACCTGACGTTAAACAACCAAGGTATGGGTTCATTCCTTTTTTTGGTTCTTTTTTTCGAGGAAAACAAAAAGTACTCCTCTGCCCAACCTCTCCTCTTCTTCACTCCTCCTCTTTCCTCACCATCCCACATTTCCCTACCTCCCTTTTCCTTAACCCGTCCTCCTAACCCATTTACCTATCCCTTGGCACCCCCCAATTCTCTCACACTCTTCCCCCCTCATTTCTCTTTGTTTTGGTTGTGCTTCCTGCCATATCCTTCCTTGTGCTCTCTGTGCCTCCACACTGTCCGTCCCACCCTTGTCCTGTCCTTCTGGCTCATCTGGAACCACCCTGACCTACGACCTCCCGGGCTGCAGGTAACGCTTTTCTGCTCTCCCTTCTGCMTGGGTTTTCAAAAAAGTGTCTACAGAAAAAATGTAGTTTGTCAAGTGTTAGCTGTATGTTACCCCTCTTACTAATGCAACAAAGTTGTTGTTGAATGACACAGAGTTTTCTATCACCACTCTGCTGTCATTCTCATTGTTTGGCACCCTGATCTGTTATGATGAGGTTTTTKGATTTTAAGCTTCTTCAGAGACAGACTGCAAGCTATTTGAAATGTTAACCTGGAAAGAATGTCTTGTGAATTATGTATGAAGAAAAGACTGTCTGAAAAGCGATGAGATTGAACTGTGCTGCTATGTACATGTTATGGTCTCAAATGGAACTGCTTCAAGGTGCTACTCTGACTCAATATTACTCTCAACCACGACCAAGCAGATCGAGTGGCACAACCTTTATCCTTCTATTCCATCACATCCAATAGAGCATTTCACTGTTCACACAGCCAACCTTTTCTGCCCTGTTTATCCAGACACTGGGCTGCTCTGTCGTCTCCTGACGTGAACCTACCAAGAATGGCGGGAYAGGGAAAGTTCATGGGCGAGAGAGAGGGAGAGAGAGATTCAAGCAGGCAGGGATAGGCTGGGGAGCACACTGACCTTTACTAGAATAGAGAGAACCGTCTAGCTAGCTCCTATTGACTCCCTTCCCTCTCCCCCCTCGACCTCCATCACTGATACACTGGGATCTGACTAGGATTTCTAAAACTCCCTCTCCTGGGGTGCATCGTAAAAGTAATTCCTCAATTCCTTGTGTCTACTCTGAAGGATCTTTTGATCCAATGCTCTCCTCGCTTCCCTCTGCCATTTGAGGAGGTGGCGAGGGGAGAGGATGCAAAGAATCTAGGAAAGACTTTTGAGATTCACCCCTGTTCTCTTTAAACACATACAGGTTRGTGTATCAAACAACTTACATATCTGGAACACCTCCCCTTTAAAGACTCCGTATCGTGCATTCATAACCAAGTGGGAAGGTGGTATTTAGCACGTACTGTACAATATCTGGATGTGGATAAATTAGAATACTTTTCTGGTGTCAAACCTTATGAGAAGACATGATACACATTTTAAAAGCTGAGAAACAGGTTTTTCAAATGATATGACATACAATAGCACCACATCAAATATATTGTAATCGGTCAAGAAAAAACACCAGTGAAAATGTGTATCTTATACAAKAATCCATGCTTTTCTCCCAAACATCTGCCATTTACAAAACTTTCTAATGGTGATAGTAAAAAACTTGGAGCATATTGAGTCTGTAAGGYTTGATCATCTGAAATCAGAATAGAAATACGTTTTTACTGTGAATGGGTTACAAACGTCTTAGTGACCGATAATATGTTTCTCTAATTCTATGAAATTTCTTATCTGGATAGTTTTTTAAACATAAATCTGCAACAAAACAAATTACAAATGGCATTAAGTCTTACATATAAGAAAACACATAAACAAGTAACATAATATTAATAAAACAAGAACTATATTGAAAGCATAATCTTAGGGAAATAAATTCTCTCATTCAAAGCTGAAAATGAAGACACATTTAAAGACTCGTTAGCTCTATTACATGTCTGAAACACCTCTCCTTTAAAGACTCCTTGGCTCCCTTACATGTCTGGTACACCTCCCCTTTAAAGACTCATTATCTCCCTTACATGTCTGGAACACCTCCCCTTTAAAGACTCCTTGGCTCCCTTACATGTCTGGTACACCTCCCCTTTAAAGACTCATTATCTCCCTTACATGTCTGCAACACCCCCCCTTTAACGACTCATTATCTCCCTTACATGTCTGCAACACCTCCCCTTTAAAGACTCCTTGGCTCCCTTGCATGTCTGGAACATCTGCCCTTTACAATCTAAGCTAGATGCCRTCAATCTCACACAAATTATCAATGAACCTACCAGGTACAACCCCAAATCTGTAAACACGGGCACCRTCATAGACATCATCCTGACCAACCTGCCCTCTAAATACACCTCTGCTGTCTTCAACCAGGATCTCAGCGATCACTGCCTCATTGCCTGCGTCCGTAATGGATCTGCGGTCAAACTACCACCCCTCATCACTGTCAAACACTTCTGCGAGCCTGGCCTTTTCTAATCGACCTGGCCGGGTATCCTGGAAGGATTGACCGTCATCCGTCAGTAGAGGATGCGCTGGTTTATCTTTAAAAGTGCTATTCCTCACCATCTTAATAAGGCATGCCCATTTCAAAAAATGTAGAACCAGGAACAGATAGAGCCCATGGTTCACTCCAGACCCTTGATCAGCACAAAAACATCCTGTGCGTACTGCATTAGCATCAAATAGCCCCACGATACGCACTTTTCAGGGAAGTAGAACCAATACACACAGGCGCAGTCAGTTCAGCAAAGTATTCTCGTTTCAAACGAGAAATTTGCATCCTGTAGCAAACTCCAAAAAGTTTGGAGTAATACTGTAATGTCCATTGGAGAATAAAGAAGCACTCCTCCCAGCTGCCCTCCTGCACTGAGGCTGGAAACATGTGTCATCACCAGATAAATCCATCGATAATTGAGAATTTCTACATGCTGGCCATGCTTTCCACCTGGCTGTACCCCTAGCCTCTGGTCAACAGCCCTGCAACCCCCCACCAGCACTTTTCTCTCTCGTATACATCAATGATGTCGCTTCTTGCTGCTGGTGATTCTCTGATCACCTCTACGCAGCCGACACCATTCTGTATACTTCTGGCCCTTCTTTGGACACTGTAATTAACCTAACCCGCAGACGAGCTCAATGCATACAACCCTCCTGCCGTGCCTCCAACTGCCTCTCAAATGCAAAGTAAACTAAATGCATGCTCTTCAACCGATCGCTGCCCGCACCTGCCCGCCGTCCAGGCACACTACTCTGGACTGGTCTGACTTAGCAATAATGTGGACAATTACAAATACCTAGGTGTCTGGTTAGACAGTAAACTCTCCTTCCAGACTCAACATTTAGCATCTCCAATGCACAAATTAAAAGAAATCCGCTTCTTATTTCGCAACAAAGCATCCTTCACTCATGCTGCCAAATACCCTCGTTAAACTGACCATCCTACCCGATCTGTTGAATTTCGGCGATGTCATTTACAAAATAGCCGTCCAACACTCTACTCAGCAATATTGAATGCAGTCTATCACAGTTGCATCCGTTTTGTCACCAAGCCCATATACTACCCCAACCACTGGACCTCGTATGCTCTCGATTGGCTGGGCCTCGTTCAATAATTCGTCCCCAAACCCTGCCCCAGGTCATAGCTAGATCTTTGCTAGGTAAAGCCCCGCCTTATCTCAGCTCACTGGTCACCATAGCAGCACCCACCTGTAGAACGCTCTCCAGCAGGTATATTTCACTAGTCACCCCCAAAGCCTATTCCTCTTTTGGCCGCCTTTCCTTCCAGTTCTCTGCTGCCAATGACTGGAACGAATAGCAAAAATCACTGAAGCTGGAGACTCATATCTCCCTCACTAACTTTAAGCATCAGCTGTCAGAGCAGCTCACAGATCACTGCACCTGTACATAGCCCATCTGTAAATAGCCTATCCAACTACCTCATCCCCATATTGTTATATATTTTTTTGCTCCTTTGCACCCCAGTATCTCTACTGGCACATTCATCTGCACATTTATCACTCCAGTGTTTAATTGCTGAATTGTAATTACTTCGCCACTACGGCCTATTTATTGCCTTACCTCCCTAATCTTACCTCATTTCAACACACAGTTTATAGATTTTTTCTATTGTGTCATTGACTGTACATTTGTTTATTCCATGTGTAACTCTGTGTTGTTTGTGTCGCACTGCTTTGCTTTATCTTGGCCAGGTCGCAGATGTAAATGAGAACTTGTTCTCAACTTGTCACGGCCGTCAAAGGGAGGAGACCAAGGCGCAGCGGGGGATGCATACATTCTTCTTTATTTCAACGAACGAACACTAAACAAACTAACAAAACAACAAACGAACCGTGAAGCTATACAAAAATGAGTGCTGATAGACTACAAATAGACAACTACCCACAAATACAGGTGGGAAAGGGTAACCTAAGTATGGTTCTCAATCAGAGACAACGATAGATAGCTGCCTCTGATTGAGAACCACACCCGGCCAAACACAGAAATACAAATCATAGAAAAAGGAACATGGAATGCCCACCCAAATCACACCCTGACCAAAACAAAATAGAGACATAAAAAGCTCTCTACGGTCAGGGTGTGACACAACTGGCCTACCTGGTAAATAAAGGTGAAATAAAAAAAATAAAAGGATCGTTAGCTCCCTTACATGTCTGGAACATCTCCCCTTTAAAGGCCCGTTAGCTCCCTTACAAGTCTGCAACACCTCCCCTTTAAAGACTTCTTGGCTCCATTACATGTCTGCAACACCTCCCCTTAGACTCCTCTAACTGCCTTGCATGTCTGGAACACGTCGCCTTTAAAGTTCCCTTGGCTACCTTACGTATCTGCAACACCTCCCCTTTAAAGACTCCTTGTCTACCTTACATGTCTGCAACACCTCCCCTTTAAAGACGCCTTGGCATCCTTACATGTCTGCACCACCTCCCCTTTAAAGACTCCTCTAACTGCCTTGCATGTCTGGAAAACCTCCCTTTTAAAGGACTCCTTGGCTCCCCTTACATGTCTACAACACCTCCCTTTAAAGACTCCTTGGCTCCCTTACATGTCTCACACCTCCCCTTTAAAGACTCCTTGGTCTCCCTTACAGTTTCAACACCTCCCCTTAAGACTCCTTGGCTCCTTACATGTCTTCAACACCTCCCTTTTAAAGACGTGTTTATCTCCCTTACCATGCTATTATAACCTCCCATTAAAGGACTCCTCTCTCTGCCTTACATGTCTGCAACACCTCCCCTTTAAAGACTCCTTGGCATCCGTTACATGTCTGCAACACCTCCCCTTAAGACTCTCTAAATGCCCTTGCTTGTCTGGAAACACCCCCCTTTAAAGACCCCTTGGGCCCTTAATGTCTGCGTCGCCTCCCCTTTAAAGACTCTTTTGGCTCCCTTGCGTGTCTGCAACACTCCCCTTAAAGACTCTCTAACTGCCTTGCAGCATGTCTGGGAACACCTCCCCTTTAAAGACTCCGTTGGCTCCCTTGCATGTCTACAACAACCTCCTTTAAGACTCCTCTACCTGCGTGCTGCAACACCTCCCCTTAAGAACTCCTTAACTCCTTGCAGATCTGAACACCCCCTTTAAGACTCCTTGGCTCCCTTACATGTCTGCAACACCTCCCCTTTAAAGATCCTCTCTCGCCTTCATGTCTGAACATCCCCTTAAAGAACTTGCTCCCTTATGTACTGCAACACTCCCCTTTAGAGACTCCTGGCTCCTACATGTCTGTAAACCTCCCTTTAAAGACTCGTTAGCTCCCTTACATGTCTTCAACACCTCCCTTTAAAAACTTTCTCCCTTACATGTCTGCAACACCTCCCCTTAAAGACTCCTTCTGCTTGCATGTCTACAACACCCCCCTTTAAAGACTCTTGCTCCTTCTTCATGCAATACCTCCCTTTAAAGACTCCTTAGCTCCTACATGTCTCAACACCTCCCCTTTAAAGACTCCTTGGCTCCCTTACATGTCTCAAACACCTCCCTTTAAAGACTCCTTTGCTCCCTTACGCTGTCTGCAACACTCCCCTTTAAGACTCTTCTCCTTTAACATGTCTGCAAACACTCCCTTAAAGACTCTTCTCAACTGCCTTGCATGTCCTGGAACACCACTCCCCATTAAAGACTCCTTGGCTCCACTTACATGTCTAAAACACCTCCCTTTAAGACTACCTTGGCTCCTTGACATGTCTCAACACCCCTCCCTTTAAAGACTCCTTTGCTCCCTACGTGTCTGCAACACCTCCCCTTAAGACTCCTCTATGCCTTGCATGTCTGGAACACCTCCCTTTTAAGACCCCTTGGTGCCTTACATGTCTGCACGCCTCCCCTTTAAAGACTCCTTTTGCTCCTTGCTGTCTGCAACACTCCCCTTAAAGACTCTCTAACGCCTTCATCATGTCTGGAACACCTCCCTTTAAAGACTCCCTTGCTCCCTTCATCGTGCTCAACACCTCCCCTTTAAAAGACTCCTTTGCTCCTACTGTCTGCAAACACCTCCCTTTAAAGATCCTCTCATCCTTGCATGTCTGGAACACTCCCCTTAAAGACCTTAGCCCTTGTAATCTGCAAACACTCCCTTTACCGAGACTCCTTGCTTCCCTTACATGATCAAACACCTCCCTTTAAAGACTCCTTGGCTCCCTTACGTGTCTGCAACACCTCCCCTTTTAAAGACCATTGGCTCCATTACATGTCTGCACACCTCCCCTTAAAGACTCCTTCTAACTGCCTTCATGTCTGGAACACCCCCACAAGAATCCTTGCTCCCTAATGCAATTACACTCCCTTAAAGACCTCTTGGCTCCCTTGCAATGTCTACAACACCTCCCCCTTTAAAGACTCCTTTGCTCCCTACATGTCTGCAACACCTCCCCTTTAAAGACTCCTCTAATGCCTTTTGTCTGAACACTCCCTTTAAGACCTTGGTCCCTTACATGTCTGCTCGACCTCCCCTCTTAAACTCTTTCTCCCTTGCGTGTCTGCAACCTCCCTTAAAGACTCCTCTAACTGCCTTGCATGTCTGAACACCTCCCTTTAAAGACTTCTTGCTCCCTTGCATGTCTACAACACCTCCCCTTTAAAGCACTCCTTTGCTCCCTTACATGTTCTGCAACACTCCCCTTTAAAGACTCCCGTTAAGCTCCCTTAAATCGTCTTCGCAACACCTCCCCTTTAAAGACTGTTCTCCCTTACATGTCTAACACCCCCTTAAGCCTTTGGCTCCCTTACATGTCTGCAACACCTCCCCTTTAAAGACGTGTTATCTCCCTAATGTTCTACAACACCTCTCCTTAAAGACTCCTCTCTCTGCCTGCATGTCTGCACAACCTCCCTTATTAAAGACTCCTTCTCCTTACTGTTGCAACACCTCCCCTTTAAAGCTTTGGCTCCCTTACTGTTCTGTCGAACCACACTCCCTTTAAAGACTCCTTTGTCCCTTACGTGTCTGCAACACCTCCCCTTTAAAGACTCATTGGCCTCCCTTACTGTCTGCAACACCCTTTAAAGACTCTTGCTCCCTTACATGTCTAACAACACCTCCCCTTTAAAGACTCCTTGGCTCCCTTAACGTGTCTGCACACCCTCCCCTTTAAAGACTCTCTGCATCCCTTACATGTCTACAACACCTCCCATTAAAAGACTCTTTGCTCCTACTGTCTGCAACCCTCCCCTTTAAAGACTCATTGGCTCCCTTCATGTTCTGTAACAACTCCCCTTTAAGACCCTTGCTCCCTTACATGTCTGGCAACCCGTCCCCTTTAAGATCACTTGGCTCCCTTGCATGTCTATAACACCTCCCCTTTAAAGACTCCTTTGCGTCCCTTGAATGTCTACAACACCTCCCCTTTAAAGACTCCTTTGCCTACCGTTACTGTCTGCACCACCTCCCCTTTAAACGACTCCTCTAACTGCCTTGCATGTCTGGAACACCGTCCTTAAAGACTCCCTTTGGCTCCTTGCATGTCTACAACACCTCCCCCTTTAAAGACTCCTTGACTCCCTTACATGTCTCGCACACCTCCCTTTAAAGACTCTTTCTCCTTACGTGTCTCAACCCTCCCCTTTAAAACTCCCTTGGCTCCCTTACATGTCTGCAACACCTCCCCTTTAAAGACTCCTTTGCTCACCTCTACTGTCTGTCAACACCTCCCCTTTTTGTAAATCTAACTCCTTGCTCACCTTACATGTCTGCAAACACCTCCCCTTTAAAGACTCACTATGGCTCCCTACATGTCTAAACACCTCCCCTTTAAAGACTCCTTGGGCTCCCTTGCATGTCTACACACAACCTCTCCCTTTAAAGACTCCTTGCTCCCTACATGCTCTGCACACCTCCCCTTAAAGACTCTCTATTCCTTGCATTGTCTGAACACCTCCCTTTAAAGACTCCTTTGCTCCGCTACATGTCTGCAACACCTCCCTTAAAGACTCCTCTAAATGCCTTCTTGTCTGAACACCTCCCCTTTAAAGACCCTTTGCCTTCAGGTGGACCCCTTAAACTCTGCTCCTTCATGTCTACAAACCTCCCCTTAAAGACTCCTTGCTGCCTTACATGTCTGAACACCTCCCTTTAAAGACTCCTTAGCTCCCTTCATGTCTACAAACCTCCCTTTAAAGACTCCTTGGCTCCCTTTCATGTCTAAACACCTCCCCTTTAAAGACTCCTTTCTGCCTTACATGTCTGCAACACCTCCCCTTAAAGATCTTACCCTTAACATCTCAAACCTCCCTTTAAGACTGTTGCTCCCTTACATGTCTCAACACCTTCCCTTTAAGACTCCTTTGCTCCCTTACATGTCTACCACGTTCTCCCTTTTAAAGACCTCTTCTCTCCTTACATGTCTACAACACCTCCCCTTTAAAGACTCCTTGGCTCCCTTACTGTCTGCAACACCTCCTCTTTAAACTCATGGCTCTACATGTCTGCAACACCTCCCTTTAAAGACTCTCTAACGCCTTGCATGTCATGGAACACCTCCCCTTTTAAAGACCCCTTGGTCCCTTACATGTCTTGTGTGCCTCCCCTTTAAAGACTATTTGGCTCCCTTCGTGTCTGCAACACCTCCCCTTAAAGACTCCTCTAACTGCCTTGCATTCGGAAACCCTTTAAGACTCTTCTCCTTGCATGTCTAAACAAAACCTCCCCTTAAAGACTCCTTTGCTCCCTTACATGTCTGGCAACACCTCCAATTTAAAGAACTCCGTTTAGCTCCCTTACATGTCTGTCAACACCTCCCCTTTAAAGACTGGTTGTGCTCCCTTACATGTCTGCAACACCTCCCTTTAAAAGCCTCCTATTGCCCCTTATATAGTCTGCAACACCTCCCCTTTAGAGACTCCTTGGCTTCCTTACATGCCTACAACACCTCTTCTTTAAAGACTCCTTGGCTCCCTTACATGTCTGCAACACCCTCCCTTTAAAGACTCCTTTGCTCCCTTACGTGTCTGCACACCTCCCCTTTAAAACCGACTTCATTTGCTCCCTTACATGTCTGCAACACCTCCCTTATAGACTCTTTCTAACTGCATTGCAAAGTCTGGAACACTCCCCTTTAAAACTCGCTTGGCTCCCTTAATGTCATAACACCTCCCTTTAAAGACTTCCTTGCGACACTCATGTCTAAACACTCCTTTTAAAGACTCCTTTGCCTACATGTCTGGCAACCACTTCCCCTTTAAAGACTCCTTATGCTCCCTGCTTGTCTGACACATCCCCTTTAGGACTCCTTCTGCCCTTGCATGTCTACAAACCTCCCCTTTTAAGACTCCTTTGCTCCTTACATGTCTAACAACACCTCCCCTTTAAAGACTCCTTGCTCCCTTACATTCGCACACCCTCCCTTTAAAGACTCTTTAGCTCCCCTTATGTCTTCAACACCTCCCTTTAAGACTGTGAGAGTCTCCCTTACATGTCTGCAACACCTCCCTTTAAAGACTCCTTGGCTCCCTTACATGTCTGCAACACCTCCCCTTTAAAGACTTTCCTTACATGCTTCAACACCCTCCCTTAAAGACTCCTTACATGTTCTAACAATCATCCTCTCCCTTTAAAGACTCCTTGGCTGCCCTTACATGTCTGTCAACACCTCCCTTTAAAGACTCCTTTGCTCCTCTTACGTGTCTGCAACCCTCCCCTTTAAAACTCATTGGCTCCCTTACATGTCTGCAACCCTCCCCTTTAAAGACTTTGCTAACTGCTTGCATGTCTGGAACACCTCCCCTTTAAAGACCCCTTGGTGCCCTTACATGTCCTCCCCTTTAAAGACTCTTTGGCTTCCTTCGTGTCTGCAACACCTCCCCTTAAAAGACTCCTCTAAACTGCCTTGCATGTCTGGAACACTCCCCTTTAAAGACTCCTTGGCTTCCCTTTGCCGATGCTCTGCAACACCTCCTTTAAAGACTCCTTAGGCTCCCTTACATGTTCTTCAACAC
>NW_019942880.1:61762-71973 GCF_002910315.2 Salvelinus sp. IW2-2015 | reverse complement strand
CAATATGATCTCTGCCACTAACCCTTCCCCTTTTAAAGACCTCTTTGGCTCCCTTTGCGTGCTGCAATCCACCTCCCCTTTAAAAGACTCTGACCCTTCTGTAACTCTTTAAGACTCCTTGTCCTACGTGTCTGCTCCCTTATAGACCTCTCTAGCTTGATCGAACACGCCTCTCTTTTCAAAGACTCCGGCTCCCTTACATGTCTATAACAACTCTCACCCTTTAAAGACTCTTCTTGGCTCACTTACATGTTCTACAACACTCCCCTTTAAAAGACTTCTTTTGCCGCTGCACACTCCTAACGACTGCCTCTTACCATTCAGCATGTGCTAACCCCCCCTTTAAAGACTGACTTGGCTCCCTAGTTTCATCATTTAGACTCTTGCCTAAGGCCACCTTCCCCTTTAAGACGTGTTTCATCCCTTACATGTTCACTAACACCTACTCCTTAAAAAAGACTTCCATCATCTCTCCTTGCCATGTCTCGCACCAGCACCTTCCCCTTTAAAGACTCCTTAACATCCTATCATACTCTGCACACTACCTCCCTCTTAAAGACCCTTTTGAACTTCCCTTGACCTGTCTGCAACACCGTTCCCTTTAAAGACCTCCTCTTGTCCTCTGGGCCCTGCTTGCACTCACTCTCTATGATAAGCCTCCTCTGAATGCTACTATTTGAAAACTCCCGTATCCTGTGCTTCCCTTGACATTGTCTACCACACTCCCCTTTAAAGACTCACTTTGCTCCAGACTTACGTGTCCTGCAAACACTTCCCCTTTTAAGACTCTTTAGTGCCTCCCTTGCGTTGGTCTGGCAACACCCCCCTTAGAATACTATAACCTCTCAGCCTTGCATGTCTGAACACCCTCCCCTGTAAAAGACTCCTTTGGCTTCGCCTTGCAATCGTCTAACCATACATCCTTTAACCCTGCTCCCTTGACTAAAGCATCTTCCCTTTAGACTATGGTCCCCTACCATGCTGCAACACCTCCCCTTAAAGACTCCATTGCCAATGCTTGCATTGTCTTGCCACACCCCTTCCTTTAAAGACCCTTTGGGTGCCCTGTACATGTCTTGTCGAACACTCCCCTTAAAGCGTCCTTTGCTCCACTTTATACGATGTCTGCAACAACTTTAGAAAGACTACCTTGGCTCCCTTAGCATGTCTCTGCACACCTCCCCTTTAAAAGACCTAGCCTTAATATTCTATCTTTAAGACTCCCTTGCCAAAGTCTAAAACACTCCCCCTTTAAACGCACCCTCTGCCTCGCTCTACATGGTCTCAACACCCTTAACTCTCTTGCCTTTAGTGCGACATCCATTTAAGACTCATGGTCCCTTACATGTCCTGCAACACCTCCCCTTAAAGAACTCCATCTAACTGCCTTAGCATGTCTGGAACACCGTCCCTTTAAAGACTCCTTGGCTCCCTTACATAGTCTGTTTCAACACCTCCCTTTAAAGATCCTTGCTCACTACATGTCTGCACACCTCCTTAAAGATCCTCTACTGCCCTTGCATGTTGGAACACCACTCCCCTTTAAAGACTCCTTGCTCCCTTACATGTCTCAAACAAACCTCCCTTTAAAGACTCCTCTTGCCTCCTTCATGTTCAACACCTCCCTTTAAACTGGTTGGCGTCCCTTACATGTCTGCAACACCTCCCTTTAAAGACGTGTTTCTCCCTTACATGTCTACAACACCTCTCCTTAAAGACCCTCTCTCTCCTTGCTGTCTGCAACACCTCCCCTTTAAAGCACTCCCTTACTTCCCTCTATATTATCTGCAATACCTCCCCTTTAAAGACTCTTCTAACTGCCTTGCATGTCTGGAACACGTCCCCCTTTAAAGACTCCTTGGCTCCCTTACATGTTCTTACAACACCTCCCTTTAAAGACTCCTTGGCTCCCTTGCATGTCTACAACACCTCCCTTTAAAGATCCTTTGCTCCGTACATGTCTGCACACCTCCCCTTTAAAGACTCTTTGCCCCTTGCTGTCTGCAAACACCTCCTTAAATAGACTCTCTTGCCCTTGCATGTCCTAACACCTCCCCTTAAAGACTCCTTAGCTCCCTTGCAATGTCTCAACACCTCCCCTTTAAGGACTTTTGCTCCGTTACCATGCTTGCAACACCTCCCCTTTAAAGACTCCTCTAATGCCTTGCTTGTCTGAACACCTCCCCTTTAAAGACCCTCTGGTGCCCTTACATGTCTGGTCGACCTCCCCTTTAAAGGCCCTTTGCTCCCTTACTGTCTGCAACACCTCCCCTTTAAAGACTCATTGCTGCTCCCCTTACATGTCTGCACACCTCCCCCTTTATTAGATACTTCTAACTCCCCTTTGCAAATCTGAAACACTTCCCTTTAAAGACCCCTTTGGCTCCTCTTACATGTTAACACCTCTATTAAATAACTTTTGCTTAGACATGTCCTGTGAAACTCCCTTAAAGCTCCTTACTGCCTTACATGTCTAACACCTCCCCTTTAAAGACTCCTTGGTCCCTATGCATGTCTACAACACCTCCCCCTTTTAAAGACTCCTTTGCTACCTACATGCTTTGGCACAACACCTCCCCTTTAAAGACTCTTTAACTCCTTAGCATGTCTAAACACTCCCCTTTAAAGACTTTTGGCTCCCTTACATGTCTTGAAACACCTCCCTTTAAAGACTCGTTATCTCCCCTTAACATGTCTACAACACCTCTCCTTAAAGACTCCTCTCTCTGCCTTGCATGTCATTGCAAACACCTCCCTTAAAGACTCCTTAGGCTCCCTATACATCTGCAATACCTCCCTTTAAAGACTTCTTCTAACTCCCTTACATGTCTACAACACCTCCCCTTTAAAGACTCCTTTGCCTTCCCTACATGTTCTGCAACACCTCCCCTTTAAAGACTCCTTAACTCCCTTATATATCTGCAATACCTCCCTTTAAAGACTCTTTCTCAACTGCCTTGCATGTCTGGAACACGTCCCCTTAAAGAACTCCTTTGGCTCCCTTACAGTGTCTATACACACTCCCCTTTTATAACGACGTCCCTAAACCTGGCTCCCTGCATTGCTACAACACCTCCCCTTTTAAAGAATCCTTTGCTCACAATCTGAACACCCTAGACCCTCTAATGTCATGATATCATATAATAAACTCGGCCCCTTACATTCTCACACCCTTAAAGACTCTCCCTCTTCTGCAACATCCTTAAGATCTAAGCTTGCATGTCTGGAACACCTCCCCCTTAAAACTTTTTAACATATGAACATGTGTTCCCCTCCCCTTTTAAGAACTCTTTTGCTCCCCTTACGTGTCTAACAAACACTCCCCTTTACAAGGACTCAGTTGGCTCCCCTCCCTTATGTTGCTAACACGATCAAATTCTGATAGCACTCCTTCTCTGTTAAAATTGGAACAGTCCCTTTAAAGCCCTTGCTCCCCTTACATGTCTACAACACCTTCCCCTTTTAAAGACTCCTCGTCATCCCTACATGTCTGCACACTCCCCTTAAAGCACTCCTTTGCCTTACATGTCTGGCCCTCCCCTTTAAAGACTCTTGGCTCCCTTACATATCTGACACAACCTCCCCTTTAAAGACTCTTCTAACTGCCTTGCATGTCTGGAACACTCCCCTTTAAAGACTCTTTGGCCTCCTTGCCATGTCTCAAAACACCTCCCCGTTTAAAAGACTTCCTTGGCTCCCTAATGCTCGTACAACACCTCCCCTTTAAAGACTCCTTTGCTTCCTCTACATGTCTGCAACACCTCCCCTTTAAAGGACTTTTGGCTCCCTTACATGTCTGCCAACACCTCCCCTTTAAAGACTTTATCTCCCTTACATGCTCAACACCTCCTTAAAGACTCCTCTTCTCTGCCCTTGCATGTCTGACAACACCTTCCCCTTTTAAAGACTCCTTGCTCCCTATATGATCTGCACAACCTCCCCTTTTAATAAGACTCTTCTAACTGCCTTGCATGTCTACAACACCTCCCCTTTAAAGACTCCCTTGCTCCCTTACATGTCTGCAACAGCCTCCCCTTTAAAGACCTCGTTGGCTCCCGTACATGTCTTCAACACCTCCCCTTTAAAGACTCTTGGCGTCCCTTACATGTCTGCAACCACCTCCCCTTTAAAGACCTTTTACTCTCCCTTACCATGTCTCAACACCTCCCCTTTAAAGACTCTTGGCTCCCTTACATGTCTTCAACACCTCCCCTTTAAAGACTTTGCTCCCTTACAAATAGTCTACCAAACACCTCTCCCTTAAAGACCCCTCTCCTCTGCTTGCATGTCTGCAACACCCTCCCCTTTAAAGGACTCCTTTCTTCCCTATAATTCTTCAAACCTCCCCTTTAAAGACTCCTAGCTCACCTACATGTCTTCAACACCTCCCCTTTAAAGACTCCTTATTACTCCCTTATAATCTCAAACCTCCCCTTTAAAGACTCCCTTACTGTCTTACATGTCGTGCCAACACATCTCCCCTTAAAGACTCCTCTCTTGCCTTGCTGTCTGATAACACCTCCCCTTTAAAGACCCCTTGGCTCCCTTATGTTCTGCTCCCTCCCCTTTAAAGACTCTTTGGCTCCCTTGCTTGCTGCAAACACCTCACCCTTAAAGACTCCTCTAACTGCCTTCATGTTCCTGGAACACCTCCCCTTTAAAGACTCCTTGGCTCCCTTAGTATTCTACGCAAAAACCTCCCTTAAAGACTTCTAAATGCCTTGATGTCTTGACACTTCCCCGTTTAAGTCCTTGGCATCCACGTGAAAACCTCCCCCTTTAAAGACTCCTTCTCCCTTGCAATGTTCAACACCTTCCCCTTAAAGATGGATTGGCTGCTCCCTTACATGTCTGCAACACCTCCCCTTTAAAGACGTGTTATCTCCCTTACATGTCTGCAACACCTCCCCTTTAAAGACTCCTTAACTCCCTTATATATCTGCAATACCTCCCCTTTAATGACTCTTCTAACTGCCTTGCATGTCTGGAACACGTCCCCTTTAAAGACTCCTTGGCTCCCTTACATGTCTATAACACCTCCCCTTTAAAGACTCCTTGGCTCCCTTGCATGTGTACAACACCTCCCCTTTAAAGACCCCTTTGCTCCCGTACATGCTTGCAACACCTCCCCTTAAAGACTCCTCTAAATGCCTTGCTTGTCTGGAACACCTCCCCTTTAAAGACCCCTTGGTGCCCTTACATGTCTGTGTCGCCTCCCCTTTAAAGACTATTTTGCTCCCTTACGTGTCTGCAACACCTCCCCTTTAAAGACTCTTTGGCTCCCTTACATGTCTGCAACACCTCCCCTTTAAAGACTCTTCTAACTGCCTTGCATGTCTGCAACACCTTCCCTTTAAAGACCCCTTGGCTCCCTTACATGTCTGCAACACGTCCCCTTTAAAGACTCCTTTGCTCCCTTGCATGTCTGCAAAACCTCCCCATTAAAGAGACCTTAGCTCCCTTATATATCTGCAACACCTCCCCTTTAGAGACTCCTTGGCTTCCTTACAAGTCTACAACACCTCCCCTTTAAAGACTCCTTGGCTCCCTTACATGTCTGCAACACCTCCCCTTTAAAGACTCCTTTGCTCCCTTACGTGTCTGCAACACCTCCCCTTTAAAGATTCATTGGCTCCCTTACATGTCTGCAACACCTCCCCTGTATAGACTCTTCTAACTGCATTGCATGTCTGGAACACATCCCCTTTAAAAACTCCTTGGCTCCCTTACATGTCTATAACACCTCCCCTTTAAAGACTCCTTGGCTCCCTTCCCTTTAAAGACTCCTTGCTCCCTTGCAGTTGTACAACACCTCCCTTTAAAGACCCCTTTGCTCCCTACATGCTTGCAACACCTCCCATTAAAGACTCCTCTAAATGCCTTGCTTGTCTGAACACCTCCCTTTAAAGACCCCTTGGTGCCCTTACATGTCTGTGTCGCCTCCCCTTTAAAGACTCTTTTGCTCCCTTACGTGTCTGCAACACCTCCCCTTTAAAAGACTCATTGGCTCCCTTACATGTCTGCAACACGTCCCTTTATAGACTCTTCTAACTGCCTTGCAAATCTGGAACAAGTCCCCTTTAAAGACCCTTGGCTCCCTTACATGTCTACACACACCTCCCCTTTAAAGACTCCTTTGGCTCCCTACATGTCTGCAACATCCTCCCCTTAAAAGACTCCTTGTGCCCTTACATGTCTGCGTCGCTCCTTTAAAGACTCTTTTGGCTCCTTACATTGTCTGCAACACCTCCCCTTAAAGACTCCTCTAACTGCCTTGCATGTCTGGAACACCTCCCCTTTAAAGACTCCTTGGCCCCTTGCATGTCTACAACACCTCCCCTTTAAAGACTCCTTGGCTCCCTAGCATGCTACAACACCTCCCCTTTAAAAGACTCCTTTGCTACCTTACATGTCTGCAACACCTCCCTTTAAAGACGTGGTTGGCTCCCTTACATGTCTGCAACACTCCCCTTTAAAGACGTGTATCTCCCTTACATGTCTACAACAACCTTTCCTTAAAGACTCCTCCTCTCTGCCTTGCTGTCTGCAACACCTTCCCTTTAAAGACTCCTTAGCTCCCTTATATATCTGCAATACCTCCCCTTTAAATGACTCTTCTAACTGCCGTTGCATGTCTACAACACCTCCCCTTTAAAAGACTCCTTTGCTCCCTTACATGTCTGCAACACCTCCCTTTAAAGACTCGTTAGGTCCCGTACATGTCTTCAACACCTCCCCTTTAAAGACTGGTTGGCTCCCTTACATGTCTGCAACACCTCCCCTTTAAAGACGTGTTATCTCCCTTACATGTCTACAACACCTCCCCTTTAAAGACTTCATTGGCTCCCTTACATGTCTTCAACACCTCCCCTTTAAAGACTGGTTGGCTCCCTTACATGTCTTACAACACCTTTCCCTAAAGACCCCTCTCTCTGCCTTGCATGTCTGGCAAACAACCCTCCCCTTTAAAGACTCCTTAATCTTCCCTATATATTATCGTTCAATACCTCCCCTTTAAAGGACTCCTTAGCTTCATACATGTCTTACGAACACCTCCCCTTTAAGACTCCTTATCTCCCTTATATATCTTCAATACCTCCCCTTAAGACTCCTTAGCTTCCCTTACTGTCTGCAACATCTCCCTTAAGACTCCTCTAAATGCCTTGCTTGTCTTGGAACACCTCCCCTTTAAAGACCCTTGGTGCCCTTACATGTTCTGCGTCGCCTCCCCTTTAAAGACTCTTTGGGCTCCCTTGCTTGTCTGCAAACACCTCCCCTAAAGACTCCTCTAACTGCCTTGCATGTTCTGGAACACCTCCCCTTTAAAGACTCCTGGCTCCCAGCATGTCTACAACACCTCCCCTTAAAAGACTCCTTTGCTACCCTTACATGTCTGCAACACCTCCCCTTTAAAGACTCGTTAACTCCCTTACATGTCTTCAACACCTCCCCTTTAAAGACTGGTTCGGCTCGCCTTACATGTCTGCAACACCTCCTCCTTTAAAGACGTGTTATCTCCCTTACATGTCTGCAACACCTCCCCTTTAAAGACTCACTTAACTCCCTTATATATTCTGCAATAACTCCCCTTAATGACTCTTCTAACTGCCTCATGTCTGGAACACGTCCCCTTTAAGACTCCTTGGCTCCCTTACATGTCTATAAACACCTCCCCTTTAAAGACTCCTTGGCTCCCTTGCATGGTACAACACCTCCCCTTTTAAAGACCCCTTTTCGCTCCGTACATGCTTGCAACACCTCCCTTAAAGACCTCTAAATGCCCTTGCTTGTCTGGAACACCTCCCCTTTAAAGACCCCTTGGTGCCCTTACATGTCTGTTCCCCTCCCTTTAAAGACTATTTTGCTCCCTTACGTGTCCTGCAACACCTCCCTTTAAAGACTCTTTGGCTCCCTTACATGTCTGCAACCCTCCCCTTTAAAGGACTCTTCTAACTGCCTTGCATGTCTGCAACACCTTCCCTTTAAAGACCCCCTTGGCTCCCCTTAACATGTCTGCAACAACGTCCCCTTTAAAGACTCCTTTTGCTCCCTTGCATTGTCTGCCAAAACCTCCCCATTAAAGAGACCTTAGCTCCCTTATATATCTGCAACACCTCCCCTTTTAGAGACTCCTTGGCTTCCTTACAAGTCTACAACACCTCCCCTTTAAAGACTCCTTGGCTCCTTACATGTCTGCAACACCTCCCCTTTAAAGACTCCTTTGCTCCCTTACGTGTGCTGCAACACCTCCCCTTAAAGACTCATGCTCCCTTACATGTCTGCAACACGTCCCCTTATAGACTCTCTAACTGCCTTGCAAATCTGGAACAAGTCCCCTTTAAAGACCCTTGGCTCCTTACAGTCTATACACACCTCCCCCTTTAAAGACTCCTTTGCTCCCTACATGTCTGCAACATCTCCCCTTAAAGACTCCTCTAAATGCCTTGCTGTCTGGAACACCTCCCCTTTAAAGACCCCTTGTGCCCTCTACATGGTCTGCGTCGCCTCCCCTTTAAAAGACTCTTTGGCTCCCTTGCGTGTCTGCAACACCTCCCCTTAAAGACTCCTCTAACTGCCTTGCATGTCTGGAACACCTCCCCTTAAAGACTCCTTGGCTCCCCTGCATGTCTACAACACCTCCCCTTTAAAGACTCCTTGGCTCCCTAGCATGTCTACAACACCTCCCCTTTAAAGACTCTTTGCTACCTTACATGTCGCAACACCTCCCCTTTAAAGACTCGTTAACTCCCTTACATGTCTCAACACCTCCCCTTTAAAGACTTGGTTGGCTCCCTTACATGTCTGCAACACCTCCCCTTTAAAGACGTGTTATCTCCCTTACATGTCTACAACACCTCCCCTTTAAAGACTCCTTTGCTCCCTTACGTGTCTGCAACACCTCCCCTTTAAAGACTCATTGGCTCCCTTACATGTCTGCAACACCTCCCTTAAAGACCTTCTAACTGCCTTGCATGTCTGTAACACGTCCCCTTTAAAGACCCCTTGGCTCCCTTACATGTCTGCAACACCTCCCCTTTAAAGACTCCTTGGCTCCCTTTATATGTCTATAACACCTCCCCTTTAAAGACTCCTTGGCTCCCTTGCATGTCTACAACACCTCCCCTTTAAAGACTCCTTTGCTCCAGTACATGTCTGCAACACCTCCCTTAAAGACTCTTTGGCTCCCTTGCGTGTCTGCAACACCTCCCCTAAAGACTCCTCTAACTGCTGCATGTCTGGAACACCTCCCCTTTAAAAAGACCCCTTGGCTCCCTTGCATGTCTTACAACACCTCCCCTTTAAAGAACTCCTTTGCTTCCAGTACATGTCTGCAACACCTCCCCTTTAAAGACTCTTTGGATCCCTTGCGTGTCTGCAACATCCCCTTAAAGACTCCTCTAAATGCCTTGCTGTTCTGGAACACCTCCCCTTTAAAGAACCCCTTGGTGCCCTTACATGTCTGCGTCGCCTCCCCTTTAAGACTCCTTTGCTACAGTACATGTCTGCAACACCTCCCCTTTAAAGACTCTTTGCTCCCTTGCGTGTCTGCAACATCTCCCCTTAAAAGACTCCTCTAAATGCCTTGCTTGTCTGGAACACCTCCCCTTAAAGAACTCCTTGGCTCCCTTGATGTCTACAAACACCCCCCTTTAAAGACTCCTTGGCTCCCAATGTCTACAACACCTCCCCTTTAAAGACCTCCTTTGCTACCTTACATGTCTGCAACACCTTCCCCTTTTAAAGACTCCGTTAACTCCCTTACATGTCTTCAACACCTCCCCTTTAAAAGACTTGGCTCCCTTACATGTCTGCAACACCTCCCCTTTAAAGACTGTTTCATCTCCCTTACATCTTCTTCAACACCTCCCCTTTAAAGACTCCTTTGCTACCTACATGTCTGCAACACCTCCCCTTTAAAGACTCTTCTCCCTTGTCATGTTCTGCAACACCTCCCCTTTAAAGAACTCCTTGCTGCCCTTACATGTCTGCAACACCTCCCCTTTAAAGACTCTTCTCTGCCTTCATGTCTGAAACACCTCCCCTTTAAAGACCCCTTGGCTCCCTTACATGTCTGCAACACCTCCCCTTTAAGACTCCTTGGCCCTCCCTTGCATGTCTACAAACACTCCCTTTAAAAGACTCCTTTGCTCCAGTACATGTCTGCAACACCTCCCCTTTAAAAGACTCTTTCGGCTCCCTTGCGTGTCTGC
>NW_019942880.1:40647-59669 GCF_002910315.2 Salvelinus sp. IW2-2015 | reverse complement strand
TGCATGTCTGACAACACCTCCCCTTTAAAGAACTCTCTTGGCTCCCTTGCGTGTCTGCAACACCTCCCCTTAAAGACTCCTCTAACTGCCTTGCATTCGGAACACCTCCCCTTTAAAGACTCCTTGCGCTCCCTAACACCTCCCCTTTAAAGACTCCTTGGCTCCCTTGCATGTCTACAACACCTCCCCTTTAAAGACTCCTTTGCTCCAGTACATGTCTGCAACACCTCCCCTTTAAAGACTCTTTGGCTCCCTTGCGTGTCTGCAACACCTCTCCTTTAAAGACTCTTCTAACTGCCTTGCATGTCTGCAACACGTCCCCTTTAAAGATTTGTTATCTCCCTTACATGTCTGCAACACCTCCCCTTTAAAGACTCCTCTATGTGCTTGCCCTCCCTGCAGAGGCTAGTTGTGAACAAGAGCTCTGAGATCCTCCTCCATCTGTGGGTCCTTGCCATCCATAATTAAAGCAGAAATAGTGCTACTTCATTGTTCCTGTCACTGGGTGACTCAACGGAACAACTATAGCTCCTCTAGACGTCCGCAGTGACCCCCACTGAACCATAATCCTCTAATTTCTATGCAGGTTCGTCTCTGCTTCGGCATGACATTTTCTCCCTCGTACCTTCATTATGTAGGCRTTCTCCTTCTTACAAACTGTTTACTCGGTCCGTGTGGCCTCAGCATGAAAGGTATACACAGTGATAATTGGACACACTTGAGGAATCAAAATGCCGGTATTAAGATATTTCCCACAATCCTGAGCTTAACCTTATCGTCCATGGCTACAGAGTGACTCAGGCATTAGCGATTCCCTTCCGCTGTTCGGAGCATGGCTTTGCATTTGTGTAACCCCTGACCCCGATGAGGAGCAGGAGCGTCTTAACCATCAAGACTGCTGGTGGAAAAAAGGAGGGGAAAAAGAGTAATGTAATAAATAAATAAATGTTAAGAGGGAGAAGAGGGAGGAGAGGGAGGAGAGGGAAGAGAGAGATAGGGAAGAGGGAGGGTGGAGAGAGAGGGAAAAAGCTGAAAATAGATAGGACCAGCAGAGCTTACTGGAATATGCATGTCACTGACTCCCTCTCTCTCTCGCTCTCTTTCTCTCCCACCCTCTCCTTCTCTCTCCCACTCCCTCTCCGTCTCTCTCTATCTCTCTATCTCTCTCTCTCCCTCTCTCTCTCACTCTCTCAGTCTCTCACTCACACTCACACTCACTCTCACACTCACTCACTCACTCTCACACTCACTCACTCACTCACTCACTGCTCAAAAACAAGGTAGGCAGGCAGAGAAAGGTAGTCTGCACAGTTCTGTTTTTGATCAAACCAGGCCACAGGCGTTCTATTGAGGTCTAATGCATATTCCAAGTAGGGAAATAAAACGTCTCCTACTTTCATCTTTTTTATACATAATTTATTCGGGAAATGGAAGGGAGAGATGCCGTGATACAACAGTTCAAGAAAAAGCCGCTGATCAGACTTTATTTAATAACACAAACTTTGGTCTCCCCGTCCTTTGTATTGATTGGCTGTAGTTAACATGAATACAGTGGTCGTCCCTCGTGAACGGGCAACAGAAACAACTTTAAAGAGCATGATCGATAAGCCTATTTGGCTCAGTAATAAAGCGCCACAGCTTTAGTGACTGACATGGTTTGCAATTGAAGGCTGAATCATTTTTTGTCAGCGTCTGCATTTCGACGTTGACTGCGTGGGTGCGTGCCTGTACAGGTGAGTATTTTTCGTCTGCCTGTCCGTCTGCYTCTAGCAACATTTGTTCAAAGACAAGTCAAAGCGGCATGTCGCGGTCACCGGCCGTGCTGGTTGGTGGATCGAAGAGCAGGTGCTTTTCACCTCCCGCCCTGACATCACACACCATCACAGTCTGTAGAGCCAAGCGAGGAAAATCAATGCCTCACTACGTCACAAACATGTCCTTCCCAGATATGAAGGGCAAAGCTCACGTTTGGACAGGCTGGTCTCTATCGCCTGRCACTGCTCCACCACCATACTGAGACACACCGTCCCCATGAAGTCACACTGTGGCACACACCTCCAATATTGACACTACACTTCGCCCCAGTTAAACTACAGATTAACACTGATCTAATTACTGCGCTGTTATAACACATAGTGGTCAGTATTTGGTTGCCATGACAATTTAAGTGTTCAACGTTACATAAGAAAAACAAACGCAGGCCTATTTGATTCAATGCCAAGAGCGCCAAATCATGTGAAATACTCCTAATCTAATCTAACCACTGTGCTTCTATTATTCAATATTATTTCCTAAACGTAGTTTGCAAGTATAATTTTAAAATATAAATATATCATATTTTATTTTAGCAGGAAAGTTCATACATATCACATTCTACATCAGTGTGTTAGAGAGCAGTGACCTGAATCACATATCCACAACCACAGGGTCATTTCATACGCACAGGTCTACATAGGCTATCACAGTAATCTATACTACATGAATGTTCAGCCACCTCAGGAGCCATGTTACCCTGGAGCGTACTGAGCCAATGTTCATGTGCTCGGACAAGCAGACACACACCCCCATGCGTACACACCCCCATGCGCATTATGTCCTATTAAGATAATGGTAAATGCTTATCACACATCACAATAAAACCCAGCCACCAGACTGGTGTCAGGTGTTTACCGTCACATCACATTAAACCCAGCAACCAGACCTGTGTCAGGATGTTTAACCACTTTATCCACATAAAAACCAAGCACCAGACGTGTCAGGGGTGTTTAACCACATTTATCACATTAACCTCACCACCAGACTGTGTCAGGGTGTTTAACCAGATTATCACACATCAACATATAAAACTCAGCAACCAGACTGTGTCAGGATGTTTAACCAGATTATCACACATCACATTAAAACCCAGCCACCAGACTTGTGTCAGGGTGTTTTAACTGGGGCCACCATATTGTTAATTTAAGCGCTGGGATTCTTCCGACTACATGACATGCTCTCATGGCCACTGGTTACACATAGATGTACACACATGATGTATGATACCAAAACAAGTCAGAAGATTGTTCTAAGTGCAAATTTACAAAACTTCAGAACCTTTTAAAACTTAAATCTACTATTCACGTTTTAAATGTCCTGCATTGCATGAAAGTTCTCCTGCCAACAGGGTGAATGCAGATTTCAGATAACTGTATTAATAGCTTGTGACAGTAGATCCCTCCAGTTCTGGGGCTAGTGGCCAGCATCAGGGGATTCTCCTGCCCTACCAGTGATCGTCCGTCAGCCAACATCTAATGTCTCTGTAGCAGCTTCCAGGGCTCCAGACCTGACGGCCGCACTACGGCCAGCTGCGCTCAGAGATTTGAGGTAACACATACAGCGAAGGCTGCTTAGAGAAGCTCGAGAGACATCTGAAAGTTTGGAGTAGATTAATTTTAATGACAGATATAAAGACATTACAGGTATGCATTGTCTTCTTTTTATTATTGGGTATGGATTCATCTGCCTAACTTCCATACCAGTTAAATACAGAAATACATAATGATTGTTAATTTCAGTTTGGCTGGAATATCTTACAGGCGGGTATTTATTATACATTTGTTCATCTTGCACAGTCCAAGTCTAATTTACCATTCAGTTGTTGATAAATTGGTAATTTTGTGAATGAATTTTTATCAAAGCTGGAACACCATTGGCATATTCCCGAACTACAGCATGTTTTTATTTTCTGGCACAATTATATCTTTTTTTTTATGCGACTATGTTGGCTTTGCTTCTAATTAGTGTTTTAAGCATATATGTTTGAGTTGAAAAGTGCACAATTAACATGCAGTGTATCTCGTGACTCGGATTTGCAACCCTAGCTGCTAAGCCTGCATCGTACGTATGCTTGCATGCATGTATTATGCATGCATGCACGCACAACACGTCTGTGCTATGTACAATGACTGTGATAACAATCTTTGGCATATCAGGGAACCTATATTAGAAATCACATCAGATGTGTGCATACAACATTAGACTACAATAGATTCCTAAATTATGATTATTATCATCACCAAGGAGATCAGACACATTCTTGATTCTCTGGCTCAGGGTTTATCTGATTCCCAGTACGTTCATCTCTAGGGAATACGGAGAAAGCTCTGAATGCACGTACTTGGTTCAACCACCACTGTTTGAAGTCGCTGCATCAATAGCTAAGGAGGCTGAGAAACATTGGTAATTAAACCTATTAGGTTTCTACATTATTTCATAGGGCCTTGCTTTATTTATTTTATTAAGTCACCCCTTAATTGGTTTGTTAAAGTAAGGGAGCCCTCAGGCTCAGAAATAACGAGCCCTCCTCGGGAGCTATAGGGGTCCATAGTGAATTACATGTGTTAGTGAAGCTAAGTGGTTTGGGGTTAAATCATTGGGTCAACGGAATTTGAGCATCAGCGGCTTTAATAATCAGAACTGGTGTTATAATTTAACAAATATGAGAGAAGGCCATTTGCCTGGTTTTAAAGAACAGAGTTAAAACATTTGCATATTTGATTGAATGTCTCTCCTGTTTCAGCAATAAATAAATACCTGAATTTCACACATCCATTGAACACACTAAATGTATTCTCCTTTGGGTAGATTATTATATTTTCAATATTTTGGACAGAATTTTTGGCAACTTAGATTAAAAATGATTGTTATTAGATTATTTTTATTGGGCTGTGCTGTTTCTGTGTGTACAAGGGGTCCGAAATCATTGACACCCCTGGATAAAATTACAATAATGACTGTATAAAATGTTTAAAAAAAGTTTATATGCTGTTCCCCAAAAACATTGAATTTTACTGTGAAATTGTGAAAATTATGGAAGTCCTTTTAGCGTAAGAGTTTTTTGGAAAAGAAATGTCCGCTTGTTTGGAGGGATGCGTTTTGGCCGTTGGTGACATCACAGGCAGATCATTGTTAATTGAACCAATTAAGAGCGAGAGTCCACCTTCTTGAAAATACAGCAGTTGTTCAGTTTTCCCCTCCGCCACACAGACCACTCCGCAGACATGTCCTAGAAAAAGTTTGCTCTTTGCCTAAGAAACTGATTTTTGTTTTTTTTGAACCATTTAATTGAAAACAATCACAGTAAGGCAGCCTTAATTGTTATACCAGAAATGATTTTATATGAGATAAAAAAGGCTGCATTGGACCTTTTACAAGTATACAAAAAAAATAAAAAAGGGGTCAATTTTTCATTGCCCTAAAGATTCTTATACATAAAGTATCAAAAGTTTAGAAGTTGGTCCCATATTCGCTTGCACACAATGATACATCAAGCTTGTGACTGCGATGCATTTTGCAGTTCGTTTTGGTTGTGTTTCAGATTATTTTTGGCCTGATAAAATGAACTGCAGTAAATAATCTGTTGTGCTGTCATTTTTGGAATCACTTCTTGTTGTAATAGAATACACAATGTTTTAAACACATTCTTATTAAAGTGTGACGATGCTAAGTGAATACGGAAGTCCTAATGAATCGTTGAATAACGATGAGTGAGACAGTCAAGATCAGTGGCAATGAATGCACCTGACAAATCTGAGGGCACAAAGCTAACCATAGGATGGTAGGGAGTGGCTTAGAGAAATGTTTCAACACCTGAATCATCTTTGTCTCTGCTATCTAGGAAACCATAATCGATTATGCCATGGCTAAAATAGTTTTATTTTCCTGCATATCTATAGCATACTTCTTGATCTTCTGTATCTTTACTGACTGTGTTTTTTTTTTTTAAGAAACGTAAAATGCCTTCTCTGCTTAAAATATTGGTAAGAAGATGAAAGGAAATGTGAGTCTATTCAGTCATTTAGGTTATTGCTGATATTCTAAAGTCTGCCAACCTTACCAGCAGAACATGCCAGGTGCTAGAACAATTTGGACAAGCTACCTTATCTAACTTGATTGATAAGCCATGAAATGGCTCTTCTAAGTAGCTAGTAATCGAGTTTGGGAATTGGGAACATACTCTGGGCCAGCTAAGCCAAAATTCAAAAATTGCTAGTGGCTTAGTAGTTTACAGAAATAAATAAAATAACAGGACCAATCTGAAAGGGGGCAAAAGTGCCTTTGCCCGCCCATGGGCAACAAGGCTCTGTGAATATCATACCCAAACGTGATATTGGTAATGGTGAGAGGTTGCATGTCTTGGGGGTGTGATCTTTGAAAACGTCTGTAACTTTCTCACTCATCATTATTCACGATTTATTGCAGGATTTCTGTAATCACGGTTAGCATCCACATTAATGTAGAAGTGTTTTGAATATATTATATTCTTATTTATAATACCAATGACAGGGCCTAAAAAAATAATCAACATACATTATTTACCATTCATTTCATTGCGGTACAAAAAATTGAAACAAAGAGTTGCAGAAGTCACAGACATGAACGTAGTCCCCAATTGCTTTTGAGAAAGGAAATATGCGGGAGGAAAACCAATACTTCTAAACTTTTTTTGAGACCTAACCCTTTATTTATACAGTTAAACAAATTCTTCTTACTCTGACCATAGTATTACGTATAAAATAATATAATTTTCCCAGTCATTATTGCTCATCTATTATCAACAGTGTCAGTATATTTAATCCTACTTATATGTTGTATCATCTTACTGTATGTGTTAGGTTTATATTTGTTTTGAACTTTCTTTAACAATCCCTCCCTTGGGAAATTATTTTTAATACGCAGATGGGAAAGGAATTGTGTTGGGGAGAGAGTTGAGTTATTGACTATAACTTGTGTTGAGAAGAGAGTTGAGTTATTGACTGATACTGGTGTGGAGAAGAGAGTTGAGTTATTACTATACTGGTGTGAGAGAGAGTGAGTTATTGCTATACATGGTGTGGAAGAGAGTTGAGTTATTGACTATACTGGTGGTGGAAGAGAGTTGAGTTATGACAACTGGGTGTGAGCAAGAGAGTTGAGTTATTGACTAACTGGTGTGGAAGAGAGTTGAGTTATTGACTATACTTTGGGGAGAGAGTTGAGTTATTGACCTATATGGTGTTGAGAAGAGAGTTGAGTTATTACTATACTGGTGTTGAGAAGACGGAGTTGGTTATTGATATAGTGGTGTTAGAACGGAGAGTTTGAGTTATTGGGGAACACGATAATAAATAGCTGGACAGGTGAGCTAGTTATGTCTGAGCATTGTGTCTGAGCTAGGTGTGTCTGAGCTAGGTGAAGCTAGGTGTGTCGCAGTTAGGTGTGTCTGAGTTAGGTGAGTAGGTGTGTCTGAGCTAGGTGTGTCTGATCTTAGGGGTGTGAGCTAGTTTGTCTGAGTAGGAGCAGGTTGGTCTGTGCTAGTGTGAGCTAGGATTTGTCTGAGCTAGGTGCAGCTAGGTTTGTCTGAGATAAGGTGAGCTAGGTTGTCTGAAGCTAGGTGAGCTAGTAAGTGGTCTGAGTTAGTGTGTGTCTGAGTTAGGTTGTCTGAGTAGTGTGTCATGAGTTAGGTTTCTGAGCTAGGGTGTTCTGAGCAATAGGTGTGTCTGACCTTAGCGTGGTCTGAGCTAGGTGTGTCTAGCTAGGTGTGTCTGAAGCTACGTGTGTCTGAGCAGGGAGCTAGATGTGTCTTGAGCCTGTGAGCTAGGTGTGTCTGAGCTATGTGTCTCTGAGCTAGGGACTAGTTGGTTTGGAGTTAGGTGAGTTAGTGTGTCTGAGCTAGTGAGCTAGTTGTCTGAGCTATGTTTGTCTGAGCTAGGTGAGCTAGTGTGTCTGAAGCTAGGTGAGCTAGTGTGCTGAGCTAGGTGAGCTAGTTGTGTCTGAGCAATGTGGTCTGAGCTAGTTGTGTCTGAGCAGGCTGAGCTAGGTTTGCTTGAGCTCGTGAAATAGGTTTGTCTGAGTACTGAGTAGGTTTGTCTGAGCGTAGGTGAGTTGGTATCTGACTAGGTCAGGCTAGGGTTGTCTGAGTTAGGTGGGCTGAGTTAGGTGAGTTAGTGTGTCTGAGCTAGGTTGTCTAAGCTAGGTGAGCTAGGTTTTCTGAGCTAGGTGAGCTAGGTGTGTCTGAGATGGTGAGCTAGGTTTGTTTTGAGCAAGGATGAGCTAGCTTGTGTCTGAGATAGGAGCTAGCTCTTGTCTGAGCTAGTGAGCTAGAGTGTGTCCTGAGCTTAGCGTTTGTCTAGCTAGTGACGCGTAGGTTTGTCTGAGCTAGGTGAGCCTAGTGTGTCTAGCTATGTGTGTCAGAGATAGGGACTGAGCTAGGTGGTCTGAGCTAGGTGAGCTAGTGTGCTGAATTAGGTGAGCTAGTGTGTCTGAAGTAGTTATCTGACGTATAGGTGTGTCTGCAGCAGTTGAGTTAATGGTCTGAGCTATACGTTTGGTGTGTCTGAGCTAGGTGAGTTTGGTTTTTCTGAGCTAGTGAGTTTGGTCTTGTCTGCAGCTAGGTGAGTCTGAGCTAAGTAGTATAGCTGTCTGAGCTATACTGTGTGAGAAGAGAGTGAGTTATTAGAACGTTAAAGTCTCGGTAGTTGAGGAAGAGAGTTGTGTCTTTAAGATGTTACTTAGATACTGCGTGTAGTGTCTGATAGAGAGCAGTAGTGAGTTGAGTTATAGGAATGCTGTTCATAACTCTAGGTGGTGATCGGGGCTTTGGTGTGAAGATTTTAGGTAGCGAGTGGTGTTCTAGATCCTACCGGTTCGCGACTTGAGGCTAATCGGTGTATCTGAATGCATCTTTGCGTCTTCTCGCTACTCGTGCGTTATGTGGAGGTTGCAATGGGTGTTGGTCTAGCTTAGTTCGTGCGTGTTGTCTCGTTATGCGTACCGGTAAGCGATATTCTTTGCTGCCGTCGCATTCTTTAGGGCTCGTCTTTAGTGTCAGAGTATCATTTGGTACCGAACATTGTGTTGGATATGCGAGTGTCGCGTCGGTATGGGGGTCTGAGGTGTGCGTTGAGCGCTGTATTTGGATTGGTTGGACTAGCGTGAGTAGTGCGCTAGATGTGTGTCTGAGCTAGTAAGCTGGATAGCTGAGCTAGTAGAGCTTAGGTGTGTGTCTGAGCTAGGTGTGTTCTGAGCTTAGGTATGGTCAATGGGGGCGTAGGCGCAGACGGTAGTGTTTGTCGGTGGAGCAAGTTAGCTTGTACGCGGTAAAAATGTGTGTCTTGTGAGTGACGCCTAGATTGCAGGTGTGATTACGCGAGATGACGTAGCAGTTGATGTTTGGGCTGAGGAGGTGAGCTAGGTGTGTCTGAGCCTAGGTGAGCTAGGTGCTGAGCTAGTGTGCGCGATGGATTGCTATACTAGCGTGTGCTAATCTGGAGGTGTGCTGAGCTAGGAGTTTTTGACTTCGCTGATGAGCGTAGTCGGTGAGTGCTCTAGCGTTTGTGTGTCCGAGCAATCTAGATGTGATACATAGCAATGTGTGTATGTCCGTACGACTTCCAGTAGGTATCATGTGCTCCCTTATGTGCTGAGCTAGGTGCTGAGAGTCTCTGTCAGCGAGCTAGCGTAGCTATTGTAGCATAACGTGTTGTCTGAGCTAAGGACCCTAAGTGTGTGTTAGCTGCACCTTATGGCTGAAGCTAAGTGATATACTGATCACGCCTATGGTGGATGTCGTGAGAGTTTTAGTTGATTCACTGATCACTGATGAGCCTCTCTAAACATCACTGAAGGTGTTGCTGAGCAATAGGTGTAGCGTAAGTAGTGATGACGAGCGTTCTCCTATGCTAAATTATTAAGATATTGATCTATCATTGTGATATATTTTAAGGATGATCTGTGTATAGAGAGCGTGGTGTTCCTGAGAAAGGCTACTGTTATAGATAGATATAATCATTGAGAAGTATTATAAGAGTTCACGGTGCTTAAGAGTCTCGTGGTGGTCTGAGCATTAGGTGTATTTTGCTAACCCAGCATTATGAGAGCTTTATGCGCTGTCCTTGGGACAGGCGTGTAAGATCAAATAAGGCGCTAGCGTGTTTGAGTATTTGCGTGTCTTAAGCTATGTGTATATCTGGTCTTGAAACACTTATAGAGTGATTAGTGCGACTTGACAGAGAGCCAAATGAGCTGACCCTATCTAATGTGTAGGTGAGCTTAGGTTTGCTGCAGAACAGGCGCTGAAGTAACTAATAGATTATCATCTGTTAAACATCTGTGTTCTTATAGAGCTACTGTGGCGTAAGTGTCTAGGGTCAGCATATTATGGGTAGTGTGGATGGCTCCACTAGGTGACTTGCGATGTGGACTTCTGAGGGCGTAGTGGTGTCTACTAGATGTTGGTGCGTAGTTAGTGGGTAGCCTAGTGGAGACTAGGCGATAGAGACCATGCCTGTTAGGTCCAAACGTTGAGCTTTGCCCTTCATAGCTGGGAAAGACATGTTGTGACGTATTGAGGCATTGATTTTCTCGGCTTGCCTCTACATGGACTGTTGCTATGCGTTGATGTATTCAGGGTGGCGTAGCCTGAGGAAACAATACACGTCTTGCTACGTCTCTAAGTTCGCGTACTGCCAGCTACGCATGCGAGGCATCGAGGTGTGTCCGCTATGGTGAGAGCCTATAAGGATTGTCCTACAGTCTTTGACTTGTCATGCTTGAAGGTACTCATAATTCGGAGTATAGTATGATGCAGCACGGACAGGCAGAACGTGTGATCTGAGCTAAATCGACCTGTACAGGGCAGCAGCGCACCTACGCACTGTCGAACTGTCTGAAATGAAGACGCTGGGACGATAAAACATGGACTCTAGTACCTTCGAGAGTGTCGAGACCTGATAGTGCAGTCACATGAGAGAGCTGTGTCTTAGCTAGGTGTGGCTGGAGCGCTTTAGATGTACAGCCTTTATAGCCAAATAGGCTTTATCGAATCCATGAGCTGTCTTTTAAAGTTGTTTATGCCTGTATAGCCCTTGTTACTGACGCTAGGAGCTATGTGGTCTACAGACCACGTAGGTATCATGGTGTACACTGAACAGCCAATAACATTGAACGACAAAGTAACGAGGAGAGCTCTAACTAGTATGATTTGGGTGTATTTGATAGATCATAAGTACTGTTAAGAGGTGCAGCGGCTTGTTCCTTAGAACGCTGTAGTAATGCGACGTATCTCTCCCGACTTCACAGTTTCCCGTAAAGTGAACATTATGAGTTATATAAGAATATGACAGAAGTAGGCGTACGTTATACCCCTACGTTGGATAATATGCTATGTGATTAGCACCTCATGTGCTAGAAAAGCGCGTCGTAGCTAGGGCCTGGAGATGATCAAATATAACACTAGCATGCGTTGAGCCAACTGAGCCGTCTTCTAGCGTGGCCTGTCTCTCTAAGCCGATAGTTTTATGAAGCAAGCGTGAGGTTTGTCTGAGCTAGGAAGCTAGGTGTGTCTGAGTTAGGTGTGTCTGAGTTAGAGTGTGTTCTGAGTATGGTGTCTGAGAGGTGAGAGTGTGTCGTAGCATAGGTGAGTTGTCGTGCAAGGCTTAAGGTGGCTGTAGCTAGTGTTGAGTGATCGTGAGTAGTGCTAGAGTGAGTGAAGAGACTAGGAGTGAGAGAAGAGAGGAGAGAGACGAGAATAGAGAGATGATAGGATCGAGAGCAGCGAGAAGGATGTGTGCTGAGAGCAGTAAAGGAGGATGGTCTGGATGGTAGAGGTAAAAAGACAGATAGTGTGTCGAGGCAGCGTAAGGAGTGAGAGTTAGAGAGGTAGTCTGAGCTTGCTGAAGCTAGGATTGAATGTCACTGCAAGCATTGAAATTCTCGAGGTCATACTGGCTGCCTTAGGCTGAGCTAGGTGTGTTTGATGTTAGGTGAAGTTTAGGTCGTGCGTATTCTACGTCATAGGTTGAGTTTCTAGGAGTGCTACTGAACTTATTGTTTGCTCTGACGCTTCTCAGCCTCCTTGCGTCTCACCCGCGTGTGTCTCTGCTACAATCCACCTAGGCGCGTGTACGCTCTACTGTGCTGAGCTAGGTCTGTATGCCCAGTTCTCCGTCTGTACCCTGATGCCCTAACCCTGTCGTGTTCTGAGCTAGGTGTGTCTGAGCTAGTGTCGTCCGCTCCTAGTACTCCCTTCTTCTACATTCAACACAACCTTCTACTTTATTCTCTTACCCTTAGTGTATCCGTCTGTATCCCAGCTCATCTATCTCTTTAGCTCCCACACCCCTCAATCAGTTAGCATATGGCTTATCCTACTCATAGAACGACACACGCCATTGCCATACCATCCAGGGACTAAGGGCGTTCTACAACAAAATGCCCCAAACACCACAATGCCTTTAGCTCCGAACACTCCACGCTGCAAGACAGACAAAATCGCTAGCATGCATGACTCACTCTAGCTCGAGAGACACCATAAGCGAGTAGCGCAGACACAACCAAACCAGACTCTAAGGTTAAGACGTCACGTACAACGACTCTTGAAGGCTGAAATCAACTCTATACTCAAACACACCTAGAAACTCCAGCCTCTTGTATTCCTCTCCATGAGAACATGCGTACCAACTCAGTCAACATCGAGCAGCTAGCTCATCAACCATAGTCTCTCAGTATGCCTATCAATCGGACCAACCATCCAGCATAGGCTCTCCGAGGACAACACCGAGAGCTCATCCTTGTAAGGACAGTAAGCAGACGACATCTCTAAGGACGCCTCATGACATAACAAATCAAAGGCTACGATAGCGGCAGAACAACAATCCCTCAGCTGCCGAACAGCAGCAGACACTCAAAGCCTGCAGACACATCAGAACCTATAGCTAGACAGAATCTAGGCACTCTCTTCAGCTCGAGACCACTCACCAGACGCTAACAGTTGACGAGCGAACACGATCAACTTCTAGTATCTTACAGCCTTTAAATATCAACCCTCACACCAAGCGCAACCAATGCAAACACACGTCTAGTCACATGATTCTCGCCTCTATCCTAGCTTCTAATGGATCCGACAAGCGGCAACCTCAACCATCAATGCGACGAGTCTGAAAGTCTCACGAAACCTCTTCGTCTATAGCACACTACGACCTTATGGCCTACGAGACAGAACGCGTACCACTACCAAACCTAGCACAACACACCCCATAGAGGAGCGCACCTCTTAAGCTCAAAGGAGCGAAACCTAGCTCAACCTAGCTCAGACACACCTAGCTCTATGTGTGCGACATACGTACAGTGTAACATCTAAGACACTAGAGATCTCCTAGATCTATCAAAGCGCGAGAAACTCTAGTATTCGACACAGCACTATATGACAGCGAGAAGCAGGCCGATGCTTCTATAAAACAGGCCAGTCGTCAGACAGTAGCACAGACAGCTTAGAGCATTTCTATCAAAGGGGAGGTGATGCAAGCACACAGTCAGCAGGGCAGCCAGTAGAGGAGTCTTTAAAGGGGAAAGGTGTTCGTCGACGACGACCAACGTCAATAGGCTACAAGCCCTAGCTCAGTCATTAAAAGCATAAACCTAGCTCAGACACAGGCTGTCTTAGCTACAGACACACCTAAATCATCCAGGAGTCACAGGCCCTGAAGCACAAGCAGAGCAATCATTCCAGTAACACAGCCGTAGCTACTAGTACAAAAGCACTTTAACTGCAGGAGCTCACGTAGTACTCATGCACTAATATACACGGTGACTGCGATGCTTAGCCAGCGAGCGATGTAACAAAGGCCATAGAGAGAGGGAGTCTTCTAATTGGCGTCACCGTGAGTGCTTGCCAGAACAACTAGCTCTAAGCAATCGACGCGATGAAGGCTGCAAGATCACTCTTACTAGGGAACTCACGCGTGAGGTGCTATCAACACACAAACGTCATAGGCGTCATCACAGACGACAACCGATCTCTCTAACCATAAACGATGCAGAGAGTCGACACTACTACACTGCTCACTGCCTCTACTACCCTCTCTACTCCTCTATCTCTTGACTGACAGAGGATCCAATACTACCAAAACCTACACCTCTACTCATGAACACAGACCCTCTAGCTGCCTCCATACACCACATTGTACGTCACACAACAGACACCAACCTAGTACAATCCCTTAGCTTCTCTCCGCCACTATACACCTTGATTGCAACACCTCCTCACCTAAAAGGAACATTCACATCCTCACTACCTCTCACGCTCACCTTTAAGGCGCCACACTCCGACAAACAAAAACCTCATCACACACTCTATTCAAAAACTCCTTACGAGCTCCTAGCCTCTTACAGAACACTCAGCACACTAAAGCGCTCCCTTAAGACTCCTTTGCTCCCGTACTCGCTACTCCTGTACAAGCTCCAACCTACCCTAAACTCACAGAGACACCCTACCTTAGCCCTCCAGTACCAATCGAGCAGCTCGCCAAAACACACACCTCCACTTCAGTGGACAAACAGCCACTACCCTGCCATCACATCTCACTGAGAGTCCTTCAGCACACGAGCACCTAACTCTCATACTACACCCCCTTAGTACATACAGACCCCCTTATCTTTCACTTAACAAGCCTCTAGTGCCACACCACACCCTAGCTCCGTGTATAACAAAACACATCCTGTGCTCCCTTACCACTTCCATGAGCCATAAGACCATCACTTACCATACCTTATAAACTCACCCATCTCTCATCTAAACCTACCCTCTTAAGCTCTATCTCCTGAGCTCAGCAACACCTAAGCTCCCACCCTTCACGCCTCTATCAAGACGAACACTCCCGTCTAACACTGATACGCTATGCACCCTCTAATCTGCCCACGCGAGTCAACCTCAGATCGATTGCGCGACCTACACTCAGAGGACAGCCCCTCTGAGACCGTATCTACCTCACCTTCACCGATTCCATAGAGCGCAGACATCTTCACCACTTCCTCTAAACTACTTCAAAGTCAAGAGCTCAAATCAGCATACTCAGCTTCACCTACGTCCCATGCCGACTAACCTCACTCTTCACACTGCGCGTTGAGGACTATCTACAAGACGAAACAACAGCCTAGCGTCATCATAGCTCCCTGAAGCCTCGTATACACACAAGCAGCACCCCATCTGACACTCAGAGTAACTTCCAGTCTAAATTCTCTATATCGACCATGAGAGTCTCGTCTCTGCTTCCCTGCGACCTGCCTAAGAACACATTCCTTTGCTCCTCCCCATGACGTACCCTTACGCTCAAGTGAGCACTAAGCCTAGTCTCGCCTATTACATCACACTAAACTGCAGCCTATTTACTCCACCGGTCATACCCTGATGCCCTTACAGCATGCATACAAGCAGCACTCATTACACCCAAGTCTGCAGACAAATCCAAATATACGAGAACTCCAGACCACATCCTAACTCAAACTACACCCACCTAGAAATCAATGAACCCACAGCTCTAAAGACGATCAGATTCACACCCCACCTAAGTCGCTCGCTAGAAAAACACCTAGCTCAGCGATTCAACACTCTGATCCACAAAAACCGGACTTAGAGCCAAGAACGATGCACTCAAAAGGCCTATAAGACACAGCATTCCCTTCTCCTCTATTCCGATACCGAATCAGACTCACGACATCTTAGTGCGTTCAAACCCCCTCTATTAACTCCACGACATCAAAGAGCGCAAGCACCATAGCAGACGACGACTGCTTAAAACCTTCTAATATAGAGCCTCAGAACGACACACCACTGTCATAGCTGCAGAGACAAAACAACCATAGCTCACCGTAAGCTCGAAAGAAGAGTAATGTAACCTAACAACAACTGTAGCTCATGACCAAACCATAAGCTCAACTAAAGCTCTATACGACACGAGAAGAAGGCTCGAGAAGAAAAAAGAACGCAAAACATCGAACGCGATGGAACGAGCAGGAGCACACCAAGAACTAGCGTATAGCTTCAGAGACAGAGCGAACAGTCGAAGAACTGCAACGTAGCTAGAGCAAGCACTACTCAATACCACGCGAAATAACATCAGCATATGCACCATAACATACAGCACTAATCACAGCACAGACATCTTCAATCATCTCACCTAGTACTCGCAGACGACACTATGCGAACACCCCTCCTCTACTTCACACATCACTAGCTCAGTACACGACCCACTCTCCCTAGCTCCACCACACCTACATCACTACGTCCCACCCCTAGCTCACGCACACACCCGCGTTAGCTCAGCATCCATCACCAAATTCATCTCATATCCTCCTCTCTCATACAATACTCTACGCCCCACCTTCATCTCCTCTCAATCAAAGCGTCCTCATCCTCCCTACTACGCCTATCACTCACTACATCTACCGCGCCCACATTCATCCACACACCAAGCTCACACTCCAGCTCACGACAATACACTCTACCCACTGACCCACAAAGCCTCACAACACCTACCACCCTTGAACCTCCACCTAAAAACTCAGGACACAACCTAAACTAACAAGACAAAACCTAGCTACTAGCTCAGACAAACCAAACTCACGCAATACTCAAAATGACAAAGCCAGGAGATAGCATCAGACATGCTTTCATGAACCATAACCCACTACATCTCTGCTAGCTCAATATTATCTATAGAAACCTAAGACTCAACCCCAAGGGCCCACATGCGAGACGTATCATACCTAGAGCGTCTATAGCACACATACTATCCTAAAGCTCTATATCGAGGCAATCATACAGACACCGACTCTTCCGTACTTTCATCTCAGCACACCTAGCCATCCTTAGCTTCAACTACAATCATATTCATTCACAGCGCAAATTGAACAAGGCAGAGACACCATAACTAACATACGACTCTATCCACGAACACAATAAAAAAGACCGCTCTCCAAGCCTTATAGTCTCAAAGACCACCAACATCACTCCACTCAAACAAAAAACACACCGGTCTCCTCGATCCCTCCTATCGCTATATGTGACATTCGGACTGTAGTTGAACAACCAATAGAAGTCATCAAGCCCATCGGTCTCCTACATGCTCACCAAGGCTTTTACGAGCAGCGATGCAATCCGCATGCACCATACGACTACTGACAAAAACACCCCTAAGCTCAGACACACCTAGCCTCAGAACATCTCGATATCCATCAAGAAACGACACATATTGGCCTCCCAGTCAACTTATATCACAATAGCGCCTCCCGAACCTACACTCGTAACTTCACACACTACGCAACAACAGTGACAACAGACCCTGAGTACCACCATCATTACTACTAGCTCAGTCCACTGCGAGACACACCTAACTCCAGACACCCTAGCGCGCACCTTAGCTCAGACAACCGTAGCTCACCTATCTTCAGACAAACCAATAGCTCCACTATCCTCAGACAAACCTAGCTCACCGTAGCACAGACACCCTAGCTCACCTAGCTCAGACAAAACCTGCTTCACCTAGCTCAGACACACCTAGCTCAGACAGCACCTAATCTCACCTAACTCAGACACACCAACTCAGAGCACACCTAGCCTTCACCTAGCTCAGACACAGCGCGTAGCTCAGGACACACATAGCTCAACATAATAAGCGGCAGCGCGTAAGCTCAGGGCTGCATTTCGACGTGACTGCGTGGTGCGTGCCTGTACAGGTGAGTATTTTTCGTCTGCCTGTCCGTCTGCTCTAGCAACATTTGTTTCAAAGACAAGTCAAAGCGGCATTCCGGTCAGGCCGTGCTGGTGGTGTGATCGAAGAGCAGGTGCTTTTCACCCTCCCGCCCTGACAATCACACACCACACAGTCGTAGAGCCAAGCGAGGGAAAATCAATGCCTCACTACGTCACAAACATGTCCTTCAGATATGAAGGGCAAAGCTCACGTTTGGACAGGCTGGTCTCTATCGCCTGCCACTGCTCCACCACCATACTGAGACACACCGTCTCCCATGAAGTCACACTGTGGCCACACACCTCCATATATGACCACTACACTTCGCCCCAGTTAAACTACAGATGTAACACTGATCTAATTACTGCGCTGTTATAACACATAGTGGTCAGTATTGGTTGCCATGCAATTTAAGTGTTCAACGTGTACATAAGAAAAACAAACGCAGGCCTATTTGATTCAATGCCAAGAGCGCCAAATCATTGTGAAATACTCCTAATCTAATCTAACCACTGTGCTTCTATTATTCAATATTATTTCCTAAACGATAGTTTGCAAGATAATTTTAAAATATAAATATATCATATTTTATTTTAGCAGGAAAGTTCATACATATCACATTCTACATCAGTGTGTTAGAGAGCGAGTGACCTGAATCACATATCCACAACCACAGTGTCATTTCATACGCACAGGTCTACATAGGCTATCACAGAATCTATAACTACATGAATGTTCAGCCACCTAGGAGCCATGTTACCCTGGAGCGTACTGAGCCAATGTTCATGTGCTCGGACAAGCAGCACGCCCACCAGGAACACCCCCATGCGTACATGCCACACACCCCCATGCGTACACACCCCATGCGACACACCCCCATGCGTACACACCCCCCATGCGCACCCCCCCCATGCGCACACACCCCCCATGCGCACCACACCCCCATGCGCACACACCCCCATGCGCCACACATATCAAAATGTGTCCAAATATATGACACTGGCCAAGAATGCGAGGTCCAGATATGCCTCCGCCCAAGCCACCCAGACACCCAGCCAATCCACCCACTACAAGAGTGGACCGAGTAGATCATCCATCCAGCCCGAACCGCCCGGCATGCCCGACCCCCACCAGCTATAGTCAACTAACTCAAACTCTCTTCTCAATCACCAGTAATAGTACAATAACTCAACTCTCTTCTCAACACCACTATAGTCAATAACTCAACTCTCTTCTCAACACCAGTAAACATTTCCACACCTATATTCAATAACTCCAAACTCGTCTCTCAACACCACTGATAGTCAATGAATTAAACTCTTTCCAACACCAGTAAGTTCAATAAAACTCAACTCTCTTCTCAACACCACTATAGTCAATAACTCAACTCTCTTCTCCCAACACCAGTATAGTCAATAACTCAACTCCTCTCCTCAACACCACGTATGTCAATAACTACACTCTCTTCTCAACCAG
>NW_019942880.1:28943-40622 GCF_002910315.2 Salvelinus sp. IW2-2015 | reverse complement strand
TATACAACCCCCATGCCACACACCCCCATGCGTCCACCACACAACCCCATGCGCACCCCCCCCATGCGACACACCCCCCATGCGCACACACCCCCATGCGCACACACCCCCATGCGCACACATATCAAAATGTGTCCAAATATATGACACTGGCCAAGAATGCGAGGTCCAGATATGCCTCCGGCCCAAGCCACCCGAGACACCCAGCCAATCCACCCACTACAAGAGGTGACCAGTAGATCATCCATCCAGCCCGAACCGCCCGCATGCCCCGACCCCCACCAGTATAGTCAATAACTCAACTCTCTTCTCAACACCACTATAGTCAATAACTCAACCCTCTTCTCAACACCACTATAGTCAATACTCAACTCTCTTCTCAACAGCCACTATAGTCAATAACTCAACTCTCTTCTCAACACCACTATGATCAATAACTCAACTCTCTCTCAACCACCAGCTATAGTCAATAACTCAAACTTCTCTCCTCTCACCCACTATAGTCAATAAACCAACTCTCTTCTCAACACCACTAAGTCAATAACTAACTCTCTTCTCACACCACGTATAGTCAATAACTCAACTCTCTTCTCAACACCAGTATAGTCAATAAACTCAACTCTCTTCTCAACACCACTATATTCAATAACTCCAACTCGTCCCAACCCATATAGTCAATAACTTAAACTCTCTTCTCAACACCAGTATAGTTCAATAACTCAACTCTCTTCTCAACACCAGTATAGTCAATAACTCAACTCTCTTCTCAACACCAGTATAGTCAATAACTCAACTCCTCTCCCCAACACCACTATGTCAATAACTTAAACTCTCTTCTTCAACACCACCCCCTAATCTCTCTTTCTTTATAGTCAATAACTCAACTCTCTTCTCAACACCAGTATAGTCAATAACTCAACTCTCTTCTCAACACCAGTATAGTCAATAACTCAACTCTCTCCCCAACACAAATTCCTTCCCATCTCTTATTAAAAATAATTTCCCAAGGGAGAGGATTGGAAAGAAAAGTTCAAAAACAAATATAAAACCTACACATACAGTAAATGATACATACATATATAGTAGGATTAAATTATTGACACTYTTGATAAAGATGAGCAATAATGACTGGGAAATMATATTATTTTATACTAATACTATTGGTCAGAGTAAGAGAATTTGTTTAACTTATAAATAAAGTAGTCAAAAGTTTAGAATTTGGTCCCATATTCCTCTCAAGCAATGACTACGTCATGTCTGTGACTCTGCACTCTTTGTTTCAGATTATTTTGTACCCAATAGAAATGAATGGTAAATAATGTATTGTGTATTTTTTTAGGCCCTTCATTGGTATTATAAATAAGAATATAATATATTTCAAAACACTTCTACATTAATGTGGATGCTAACGTGATTACAGATAATCCMGAATAAATCGTGAATAATGATGAGTGAGAAAGTTACAGAGTTTCAAAGATCACACCCCCAAGACATGCTAACCTCTCACCATTACCAATATCATGTTTGGGGGTATGATATTTCACAGAGGCCTTGTGCCCATGGGGGGCAKAGGGGCACGTGCCCCCTCAGATTGGTCCTGTTATTTTAATTTTATTTCTGTAATACTACTAGCCACCTAGCAATTTTTTGAATTTGGCTTTAGCTGGCCCAGATATGTTCCCAATCTCCCAAACTCATTACTAGCTACTTAGAAGCCATTTCAGGCTATCAATCAAGTTAGAGTAGGTAGCTTGTCAAACTGTCTTAGCTAGCTGGCATGTCTGCTGGTAAGGTTGGCAGACTTTAGAATATCAAGCAAMAACTAAATGTACTGAATAAGACTCACATTCCTTTCAATCTTTTACCAATATTTTAGCAGAGAAGCATTTTAGTTTCTTAAAAAAAAAAAACACCAGTCAGTAAGATACAGACAGATCAAGAAGTATGCTTAGAWATGCAGGAAAATAAACCTATTTTAGCCATGGCATAATGATTATGGTTCTAGATAGCAGGAAAAAGATGATTCAGGTGTTTGAAAKATTTCTCTACCACCTCCCTACCATCCTCATGGACTTTGTGCCCCCTCAGATTTGTCAGGTGCATTATGCCACTGATCTTGGACTGTCTCACTCATCGTTATTCACGARTCATTCAGGACTATCCGTAATCACGTTAGCATCCACATTAATTKAGAAGTGTTTAATAACATTGTATTCTTATTACCAAAAGAAGTGATTCCAAAATGACACAATCAAATAGATTATTTACCATTCATTTCTATCGGGCACAAAATAATCTGAAACACAACCAAAACGAACTGCAAATGCATCCAGTCACAAGCTTGATGTAGTCATTGTGTGCAAGGAATATGGGACCAAATTCTAAACTTTTGATTACTTTATGTATAAGAATCTTTAGGGCAATGAAAAATTGACCCCTTTTTWATTTTTTTTGTATTACTTGTAAAAGGTCCAATGCAGCCMTTTTTATCTCAATATAAAATCATTTCTGGGTAACAATTAAGTGCCTTACTGTGATTGTTTTCAATTAAAATGGTCAAAAAGAAACAAAAATAGTTTCTTAGCAAAGAGCAAGACTTTTTCTAGGACTGTCTGGGAGTGGTCTGTGTGGGGAGGGGAAAACTGAAACCTAGCTGTTATTTTCAAAGAAGTGTGGAACTCTCGCTCTTATTGGTCAATTAACACATGATCTGCCTGGTGATGTCACCACACAGGCRAAAACGCCATCCCTCCAAAACAAGCGGACATTTCTTTTCCAAAAACTCTTACGCTAAAAGGACATTCTCATAATTTTCACAATTTCACAGTAAATTCAAWTTTTTTGGGGAACATGCAATATAACTTTTTTTTAAACATTTTATACAGTCATTATTGCTAATCTTTATCAAGGGTGTCAATMATTTCGGACCCCTTTGTACACACAGAAACAGCACAGCCTCAATAAAAATAATCTAATAACAATCATGTTTAATAGAGTTTGCAAAAATTCTGTCCAAAAATATTGAAAAATATAATAATCTACCCAAAGGAGAATACATTTAGTGTGTTCAATGGTGTGTGAATTCAGGTATTTATTTATTGCTGAAACAGAGACATTTCAAATCAAATATGCAAATGTTTAACTCTGTTCTTTAAAACCAGGCAAATGGCCTTTCTCATATTTGTAAATTATAACACCAGTTCTGATTATAAAGCCTGATTGCTCAATTCCTGACCAAATGATTTACCCAAACACTTAGCTTCCTAACACATTTATTCACTATGGACCCCTATAGGCTCCCGAGAGCTCGTTATTCTGAGCCTGAGGGCTCCCTTACTTTAACAAACCAATTAAGGGGTACTTAATAAATAAAATAAAAGCAAGGCCCTAATGAAATAATGTAGAAACCTAATAGGTTTAAATTACCAATGTTTCCAGCTCCTTAGCTTTTGATTGCAGGCGACTTCAAACAGTGGTGGTTGAACCAAGTACGTGATCAGAGCTTCTCTCGTATTCCCTAGAGGATGAACGTACTGGGAGTCAGATAAACCCTGAGAGAGAATCAAGATGTGTCTGATCTCCTTGGTGATGATAATAATAATAATTTAGGAATTCTATTGTAGTCATAATGTTGTAGACACACTGATTGTGATTTCTAATAATGGTTCCCTGATATGGCCAAAGATTTTTCATCAGTCATTGTACATAGCACAGACGTGTTGTGCGTGCATGCATGCATACATACATGCATGCAAGCATACGTACCGATGCAGGCTTAGAGCTAGGTTTGCAAATCCGAGTCAGAGATACACTGCATGTTAATTGTGCACTTTCAACTCCAAACATAATGCTTAAACACTAATTAGAAGCAAAGCCAACATACGCATAAAAAAAAAAGATATATGTGCCAGAAAATAAAACATTGTGTTGGGGAATATGCAATGGTTTCAGCTTTGATAACATTCTTCACAAAATTAACCAATTTAATCAAACAACTGAATGGTAAATAGACTGGACTTGCAAGATGAAGCAATGTATAATAAATYGCCTGTAGATATTCCAGCCAAACTGAAATATAAAATATGATGTATTTCTGTATTAACTGGTATGGATTAGGCAGATGAATCCATACCCAATGAATAAAAGAAGACAATGCAATACCTGTAATTGTCTTTATATTTCATTAAATMAATCTATCCAAACTTCAGATGTCTCTCGAGCTTCCTAAGCACCCTTCGCTGTAGTGTTACCTAAATCTCTGGGCTGCAGGCTGGCCGTAGTGCGGCCTGTCAGGTCTGGAGCCCTGGAAGCTGCTACAGAGACATTAGATGTGGCTGACGGAACCGCTCACGGTGGCAGGAGAATCCCCTGATGCTGCACWAGCCCCAGATGGAGGGAATCTACTGTCACACAGCCTATAATACAGATCTGAATCTGATCACCCTGTTGCAGGAGAACTTTCCTGCAATGCAGGACATTTAAAACGTGTAGTGTATTTTAAGTTTAAAAAGGCTTCTGAAGTTTGTAATTTCCACTTAGACATTTCTGACTTGATTTTGTATCAACCCCTACATAAATTCATTATAATCCACATCATAGTTCACATTTCCTGTTGCTGCAGGATTATTTTCCTGCTGTAGCAAACTGGCTCAAATTAAGATCCTACATCTGTAGAAACCATAATAACACCATGGTTATATAGAATAGGCTGTAAGAGTAGTCTTAACCGCTCACGTCCTCTTGTATTACCTCATTGCTTCACAATGATGTCATACATCATTGTGTACACCTAGGGCCATGAGAGCATGTCATGTAGTCAGGAAGAATCCCAGGCCCTTAAATTACAATATGTGGCCCCAGTTAAAAACACCCTGACACAGTCTGGGTGCTGGTTAATGTGATAATGGGTTAACACCTGACACAGTCTGGCTTGGGTTTTAATGTGATAAGTGGTAAACATCCTGGACGACCAGTTCTGGTGCTTGGTTTAATGTGGATGTGTATAATCTGGTTAAACCACCCTGACACAGTTTGGGTGCTGAGTTTAATGTGATTAATGTGGTTAAACCCCTGACACATCTGGTGCTGGTTTTAATGTATAATGTGGTTAAACATCCTGACAACAGTCTGCTGCTGGGGTTTTAATTGATGTGTGGATATCTGTTAAACCCTGACACAGTCTGGTGCTGAGTTTAATGTGATAATTGGTTAACACCTGACACAGTCTGGTTGCTGGTTTTAATGTATGTGATAATGTGGTTAAACATCCTGACACAGTCTGGTGCTGGGTTTATGTGATAATGTGTTAAACACCCTACCAAGTTGGTGCTCGGGTTTTAAATGTTATAATGTGGTTAAAACACCCTGACCAGTCTGGTGCTGGGTTTTATGTGACTAATGTGGTTTAAACACTGACAATCTGGTCTGGGTTTAATATGTGTAAGTGGTTAAAACCCTGAAACAGTCTGGTGCTGAGTTTTAATGTGATAATGTTGGAACCCCTGCACAGTTTGATGCTGGGTTTTACTGGTGATGTGTGATAATGTTGGTTAACACCCTGACACAGTCTGTGCTGGGTTTAATGTATAATGTGGTTAAACACCCTGACACAGTCTGGTGCTGGGTTTTAATGTGCTAATGGTGGTTGACACACCTGACACAGTCTGGTGTGGGTTTAATGTGATAATGTGGTTAAACCCCTGACACAGTCTAGTGCTGAGTTTTAATGTGATAATGTGGTTAAACATCCTGACACTCTGGTGCTGGTTTAATGTGTATAATGTGGTAAACACCCTGACCAGTCTGGTGCTGAGTTTTAATGTATTAATGTGGAACACCCTGACACAGTTTGACGTGGTTTACTGTGAGTGTGATAATGTGGTTAACACCCTACACGTCTGATGCTGAGTTTATGTGTATTGTGATAGCATTTTACTTATCTTAAATTAGACATATTGCAAATCTTCCAATAGAAATAAATAAAACTTATTTAGTTCGAATTGAACTTTATTAAAATGAGTTCACTCTTCACATGGGATGATTCCTGAACACAAGAAAGAATATTGAATGATCCCCAATGATCCATCGCATCTCCAAAAAATTGTTTTCAACATACATCTGTAAAATGAATAGTCTAGAAACTAAAGCTTTGTTGTCTTGCCTCTCAGTCTCATGTCTTCTCCTGGACCTCCTCATGGTCCACCCTTTGACATCAGACTCTGAGGCCTCATCTTCACTGTTTACTTTCCAACCTGTCTGAGCGGGATGGCTCGTGTCAGGCTCAAAAGCCTCCAATTGCTTTAATGGCCACTATTTCTCAACCTTTTTCATTGGTCAGCCTGTTGGTGTATGTGTTCCAACAAGGACCAGATGCACTCTGAGGTGGCTTGATGTTGGTGGGATTTGGAGGATATGGAGGCAACAGGGGAAAAGCCTCAGATCCACAAAGTCCCTTCCCAGTGGCTGGAGATAGTTTGGCACGACTGCCATATTGCATCTCCATCCAAACCCTTGGAAGTGAACTTGCCAGACTGCCAAGAACTGTCCTCATGCCAGCCTAAGGTGGCAAGACACCGACGTCAACACCCATAGGCCTTTGTTGATCTCTGCCCAGACAGGATGCTCTGCCAGCATATTGGGGTCCGACCATGTACGCTGTACGTGTATAGGCTTCAGGCAGAAGTCTTCATGCTTTTGATAATATTCAGAACTGCAGTTTCCTTCTGGAGCGCAGTGAAAGTGGGCCGGGCAGATTCTCTCTCTTACATCTGCAAGGAGAAGTCTGAACATAGACAGGGATGGGCTATTGTCCCTCAAATCCGATGACAAATGTCCAACTGCTGTAGGTTTCAAGTGAGTTTCAGGCTGCTTTACAACTCTCTCCCAAAAATATATAATCCAGAAGATCCTTTGATGGGCTGCTCCCATCGGCAGACCGTGAAATGGCCATTTCTTTGGAGACACTCCTTCCTTCCAGGAAGCCAACAGGTTCTGGGCAGCTTCAATGTGGGTGCTCTTATTCTTCTCATTGCTGGTGAGGTAGATTGCTGCTATACTTGAAGACCCTTCACATACTAACCATGTCCTTGATCTCATGTAGAGTTGTATCCATTGTTCAGTGCCATATGGTCCTTGAGGAGCAGATTCAATGCATGAGCAGCACAGCACATGGGTTGATGACGAGGAGAGGAACTCCTCCCTTAAGACCAAGAAGCCTTCATGTCTTCCCAGCATTGTCTGTCATCAGTGCAATACCTTCCTGTGCCAAGTCATTGATGACTGCCTTCACTCATTTGGCAGAGAAGACCGGTTATCTGTTGTCCCTTGTGTCTGTGCTTTGTAAATACAGTTGAGGGGTAGATGATGTAGTTTGGGCCAGGGTAGGCCGCCATGTAAAAAAGAATTTGTTCTTAACTGACTTGCTTAGTTTATAATGAAGGATTAGAAGATCCTTTCAAGCTCTGTCAGGTGATTGGGAAAGCCGTCGCTGCTATTTTCAGGTTCCTCAGAGAAATGTTCGATTGGGTCAAGTCCGGCTCTAGCTTGGCCACTCAAGGACAATCAGGACTTATCCGAAAGCCGCTCCGCTTGTCTGCTGTGTGCTAAGGTCATTGTCCCTGTTGGATGGTGAACCTTCTCTCCATCTGAGGTTTCTGAGCGCTCTGAAGCAGGTTTTCATCAAGGATTCTCTGTATTTGGCTCGAAAAAAAAAACAAAAAAAAAAAAAAAAAAAAAAAATAAAAAATAACAAAAAAAAAAAAAAAAAAAAAAAAACATCCTTTTCCCTCGATCCGGACTAGCTCCCAGTCCTGCCGCTGAAAGAAATCCCTCAGCATGGATGCTGCCACCAACATGCTTCACCGTAGAGGATGCCTGTTGTCCTCCAGACGTATGCTGGCATTCAGCCAAAGATTTCAATGTTGGTTTCATATAGACAGAGAATTATGTTTCTTTTGTCTGAGAGTCTTTAGTGCATTTGAACAACCCAAGCGGGCTGTCATGTGCCTATTACTGATGATTTGCTTCCTTCTGCTGCTCTACCATAAAGCCTGATTGTGGATTGCTGCAGAGGTGATTGTCCTTCTGGACGAAAGCCCTCTCCCTCATGCTCAGTTAGCTGGGCGGTCACTCAAGGAAGAGTCTTGGTTTTTTCAAACTCTTCCATTTAAGAAATGATGGAAGCCCACGTGTTCTGGGGACTGAATGCTGCATCATTTTTTGGGTAACATTCCCAGATCTGTGCCTCGACACAATCCTTTCTCTAGCTCTAATGACAATTTTTTTAACCTCATGGCTGTTTTTTGCCTCTGACATGCACTGTCAACTGTAGACCTCATATAAAACAAGTTGTGTGCATTTCCAATCATGTGCAATCAATTGAATTTACACAGGTGGACTCCAATCTTTTGTAGAAAACATCTCAAGGATGATCAATGGAAACAGGATGCACCGTGAGCTCAATTTATGAAAATGATTAGTTATTTCTTTTTATTTTATATTGTTGGTAAGATTGCTGAGGAAAATAAATGTAATCCATTTAAGAATAAGGCGTGTAATAACCAATGTCGAAACAGCAAGGATCTGAATACTTCAGAATGCACTTGAGATATTCAGGCAGTCCCTTGATCATTCTTGGCAAGCCTCACTTATGGAAACTGACAGAGCAGATCATGCTAATTTGAAACTCCCCGTGCCTCATGCATAGGCACCCTTAACCATCCACACTCCCACCCTGTTTAAAACATGGGAAACAAGACACTTTTACAACATGCAAATAGAACACAAGAATGTAGGTGTTAGACAGGTATTAGACAAGTGGTTAGACATTATGACAAGTGGTCAGAACTTTAGACAGGTGGTTAGACAGTTAGACAGGTGGTTAGAATAGAAAGGTGGTTTAGGCATTAGATAGGTGGATAGACAGGTGGTTAGACTTTTGACAGTGGTTAGCAGCCTGGTTAGACATTAGACAGGGGTTAGACATTAGACAGCGTAAGTAGACAGGAGTTAGACAGGTGAGATAGAGATGTGGCGGACATTAGACAGGTTTTAGACGGTGATGACAGGTGTTAAGGACTAAGGTGGTTAGACAGGGTGTTAGACCAGTTTGGTTTAGACTATAGACAGGTGTTAGCACGTTGGTTAGGACTATGGACAGGTGGTTAGACAGTTGGTAGACTATAGACTAGGTGGTTAAGGGGGTTCAGACAGTTGGTAGACTATAGACAGGTTTAGACAGTTGTGTAGACTATAGACAGGTGGTTAAAGTTGGTTAGACTATAGACAGGTGGTTAGACAGTTGGTGACTATTAATAGGTGGTTAGACAAGTTGGTTAAGCTATAGATCAGGTGGTTTAGACAGTTGGTAGACATATAGATAGTGGTTAGGACAGTTGGTTATGACTATATAGATAGTGGTTAACATTAGGCAGGTTGCGTTAGACTATAGATAAGGTGGTATGAGGTGGTTAGACGTTGGTTAGACTATAGACAGTGTTAACAGTTGTTTAACTAATAGACAGGTGGTTAGACAGTTGGTTAGACTATAGAATACGGTGTTAGACAGTTGGTTAACTATAGATAGGGTGTTTAGGACATAGGCAGGTGGTAGACTAATAATAGGTGAGTTAGAAGGTGGTTAACAGTTGGTTAGACTATAGACAGGTGGTTAGACATTGGTTAGACTTGATAGACAGTTGTGCATAGTAGGTGTAGACAGTTGGTTAGACTATAGAAGTGGTTAGACAAGTGGTTAACATTAGACAGGTGTGGTTGTAGACAGAATGGTTAGACGTTTTGATAAGAGTAGGTGGTTAGACAGTTGGTTGACTATAGATAGTGGTTAACTTAGCAGTGGTTAGACTTAGATAGGTGTTAGAAGGTGGTTTAGACATTTAGGAGGTGGTTAGACATGTGGTGGACGTGGTTAGACGTTAAGAATCATGTGGGTTTAGACATTAGACAGGTGGCAGACGCGTTGTCAGAGGGTGGTTAACAGTAGTTAGACAGTGGTTAGACAGGTTAGGTAAAACATTGGACAGGTATTTAGACAGGCTGGGTTAACAGGTGCGTTAGACAGGTGTTTAGATATTAGACCCAGGGGTTAACAGGTAGTTAGAATAGGTGGTTAGACAGGTGGTTAGACATTAACAGGTGGTTTTTTTTTTTTTTTTTTTTTTTTTTTAGGCATGTAGAAAGGTGGATAGACAGGTTGGTTAGCTTTTGAACAGGTGTAGGTCAGCTGGTTAGACATTTAGACAGGTGGTTAGACATTAGACCATGTGGTTAGACATTGTTAGACAGGTGTTGGCAGACGGTAGTTCGGAAGGGTGTTAGGCATGCTGGTTAGCATTTAGACAGGTGTAAGACATTGGAAGTAAGTAGACAGGTAGTTAGACAGGTAGAATAACATGTGGTTAGCATTAAAAATGGTATAGACATGGGTTAGAAGGTGGTGAGCATTAGACAGGTGGTTATATTAAATGGTCGTAGCAGGTGGTTAACAGGTGGTTAGACAGTTTAGACTGTTAGATGTTAGACAGGTGTTAGACAGACCGTAAGTTCGAAGGTGTGTAGACAGGTGGTAGAACATTGGAAGTAAGTAGAAAGGTGTTAGACAGGTGATAGAGATTGGCTGACATTAGACAGTTGGTTAGACATTAGACAGGTGGTTAGAAGGGTGGTTAGCCAGAGTGTTTAGACAGTTGGTTAGACAGATGGTTAGACTATGACAGCGGTTGTTAGACATTAGGACAGTGGTGATTAGACATTGAGACAGGAGGTGTTGTGTAATGTTTACTTTCATTAACGAAAGAAGTGACAGGTAGTTATGACAGGAAATAGAGTTTGTGGCTGACATTAGACAGTGTTATAGACGGTGGTTAGACATTAGACAGCTGGTTAGCATTAGACGTAGTTAGACAGATGGGTAAAGAATTGGAAAAGTAAGTGACAGGTTAGTTAGACAGGCTGGCATTAGAGATTGTTGACATTAGACAGTCTGAGACGGTGGATAGACAGGTGGTTGGACATTCACAGACTGGTTAGGGTATAAATGTAGTTAGACAGGTGGTTAGACATTGGAAAGTTAAGTAGACAGGTAGTTAGACAGATGTTAAACATTGGAAAGGTAAGTAGACAGGTAGTTAATGGTGATAGAGATGTGGTTGACATTAGACTGGTGTTTAGACAGTGTTTAGACAGGGGTTAACTATAGATAGGTAGATTAGACATAGAATTAGAACATGTTTTTAGACTGGTATAGACATTAGACAGGTGTTTAGACAGGGCGTTAGACAGGTGGTTAGACAGGTGCGTTAGACATGTTGGTTAGACAGTTGGTTAAGACCTAGTATATTAGGTGATTAGACATATGATTAGACGGGTGGTTAGACATTTAGAAAGGTGGTTAACGGGTGTTAGACATTAGCAGGTTTACGTGGGTGGTTAGAATTAGACAGCGTGGTTAAGAGGGTGGTTAAAACGCAGGTAGTTAGACATTAGACAGGTGTTAAACAGTTAGTTAGAACATTAGACAGGTGATTAAACATTGGTTTTAAACAGGTAGTCAGACAGGGGGTGTTAGAAGGTAAGTAAACATTAGACAGGTTTGAAGTTGAGATTAAAGTGGTTAGATTTTAGACAGTGTTTAGAATATTTAGACAGGTGTTTGGGCAGGTG
>NW_019942880.1:22974-28918 GCF_002910315.2 Salvelinus sp. IW2-2015 | reverse complement strand
TCAACCCTTTTATTGGTCAGCCTGTTGGTGTATGTGTTCCCCAACAAGGACCAGATGCACTCTGAGGTGGCTGATGTTGGTGGGATTTGGAGGATGATGGAGGCAACAGGGGAAAGAGCCTCAGATCCACAAAGTCCCTTCCACCAGGTGGCTGATGAGATAGGTTGGCARGACTGCCATATTGCATCTCCATCCCAAAGCCCTTGGAAGTGTACTTGGCCAGACTGCCAAGAACCTTGCCCTCATCCAGGCCAAGGTGGCAAGACACCGTAGTCAAGACACCATAGGCCTTGTTGATCTCTGCACCAGACAGGATGCTCTTGCCAGCATATTTGGGGTCCGACATGTACGCTGTGACGTGTATAGGCTTCAGGCAGAAGTCTTCATGCTTTTGATATATTTCAGAACTYCAGTTTCCTCTGGAGCAYCAGTGAAGTGGGCAGGGCAGTATTTCTTCTCTTACATCTGCAAGSAGAGTCTGAACATCAGACAGGATGGCATTGTCTCCCTCAATCCGTGCAATGCCAACTGCTGTAGGTTTCAGGAGTTTCAGGCTGCTTACCACTCTCTCCCAAAATATATAATCCAGGAAGATCCTCTTGATGGGGCTGWCCACATCGGCAGACTGTGAAATGGCCATTTCTTGGAGACACTCCTTCCCTTCCAGGAGAAGCAACAGTGTTGCTGGGCAGCTTCAATGTGGTGCTCTTATTCTTCTCACTTTGCTTGGTGAGGTAGATTGCTGCTATAACTTGATGACCCTTCACATACCTAACCATGCTCCTGCTCCTCATGTGAGTGTCTTCCAATGTATTTCAGTGTCAACTTAGTGTCCTTGAGGAGCTAGATTCAATGCATCGACGCAGCACAGCCACGGATGGTTGATGAGAGGCTAGGACTCCTCCCTTGTAGACCAAGAGCCTTCATGTTCCCAGCATTGTCTGTCATCGTAGCCAATACCCTTCTGTGTACCGAAGATCACATTGATGACGACTCTTTCAGCTCCTTTGCCACAGATAGAACGCGCGTCTTACTCTGTTGTCCCTTGTGTCTGTGCTCTTTTGTTAGAGATGACAGTTGAGGGGTAGATGATGTAGTTGGCCACGTTGGGTAGGCGCTCATGTAAAATAGAAATTGTGTTACTATAACTGACTTGCTGAGTTCTTATTAATGAGAGATTAGAAACCTTTCAAGCTCGTGCAAGGTGGATTGGAGCTCGCTGCACGCGTCCTGCAATTTACAGGTTGTCCAGAGATGTTCGGATCGGTTCAATCGGCTCAGCTTGCCACTCGAAAGGACATTCAGAAACTTGTCCCGAAGCCGCTCCTGCGTTGTCTTGGCTGTGTGCTAAGGGTCATTGTCCTGTTGGATGGTGAACCTTCTCCCCAGTCTGAGGTTCTGAGCGCTCTGAAGCAGGTTTTCATCAAGGATCTCTCTGTACTTTGCTCCATCCATCTTTCCCTCGATCCTGACTAGTCTCCCAGTCCCTGCCGCTGAAAGAAATCCCCTCAGCATGATGCTGCCACCAACATGCTTCACCGTAGGGATGGTGCCTGGTTTCCTCCAGACGTGATGCTTGGCATTCAAGCCAAAGAGTTCAATGTTGGTTTCATTAGACCAGAGAATTATGTTTCTTATTGTCTGAGAGTCTTTAGCTGCATTTTGACAAACTCCAAGCGGGCTGTCATGTGCCTATTACTGATGATTTGCTTCCTTCTGGCTGCTCTACCATAAAGGCCTGATTGGTGGAGTGCTGCAGAYGTGATTGTCCTTCTGGACCAAAGCCCTTCTCCCTCATTGCTCAGTCTAGCTGGGCGGTCAGCTCAAGGAAGAGTCTTGGTTTTTTCAAACTTCTTCCATTTAAGAATGATGGAAGCCACTGTGTTCTTGGGGACCTTGAATGCTGCATKATTTTTTGGGTAACATTTCCCAGATCTGTGCCTCGACACAATCCTMTCTCTGAGCTCTATGGACAATTTTTTTAACCTCATGGCTTGGTTTTTGCTCTGACATGCACTGTCAACTGTGGGACCTCATATAAACAGTTGTGTGCATTTCCAAATCATGTGCAATCAATTGAATTTACCACAGGTGGACTCCAATCTTGTTGTAGAAACATCTCAAGGATGATCAATGGAAACAGGATGCACCTGAGCTCAATTTATGTAAATMATGTATTTCTGTTTTATTTTTATATTGTGTGTAGATTGCTGAGGAAAAYATAAATGTAATCCATTTWAGAATAAGGCTGTAACATAACAAATGTCGAAACAGTCAAGGATCTGAATACTTTCAGAATGCACTGGATATTCAGGCAGGTCACGATTCATTATTGGCAGCCTCACTTATGGAAACTGACAGAGCAGATCATGCTAATTTGAAACTCCCACGTGGCCTGTCAATGCATAGGCACACGCTTAAACACATCCACACTCCCACCCTGTTCTAAAACATGGAAACAAGCACACTTTTACACATGCAAATAGAACACAAGAATGTATAGATAGACAGAAAGACAGATGTACACTTAGACAAGTGGTCAACAATTAGACAGTGTTAAACATTAGACAGTGGTTAGACATAGACAGGTGGTTTAGCATAAGATAGTGGATAGACATGGGGTTAGACTTCTTGACAGTGGTTAGGCAGCTGGTTAGACATTAGACAGGTGGTTAGACATTAGAAAGGTAAGTAGACAGGTAGTTAGACAGTGGATAGAGAGTGGTGACATAACAGGTTAGACGGGGGATAGCAGGTGTTAGACTAGGTGTAGCAAGGTGGATTAGACAGTTGGTTAGACTATAGACAGGGTAGACAGTTGTAGACTATAGACAGGTGTTAGACAGGTGTTAGACTATAGATAAAGGTGGTTAGAAGGTGGTAGACAGTTGGTTAGACTATAGAACAGTGGGAACAGTTGGTTAGACTATAGACAGGTGGTTAGACAGTTGTAGACTATAGACAGTGTTAGACAGTTTAGACTATAGATAGGTCATTGTTAGACTATAGACAGTGGTTAGACAGTTGGTTAGACTATAGATAGGTGTTAGACAGTTGGGAGACTATAGATAGGTGGTTAACAGAGGCAGTGTTAGACTATAGATAGGTGGTAGAAGGGTGTTAGACAGTTGGTTAGACATAGACAGGTGTTAGACAGTTTTAGACTATAGACAGTGGTTAGACAGTTGGTTAGACTATAGATAGGTGGTTAGACAGTTGGTTAGACTATAGATAGGTGGTTAGACATTAGAGAGGTTTAGACGATAGATTAGGTGGGTTAGAAGGTGTTAGACAGTTGGTTAGACTATAGACAGGTGGTTAGACAGTTGGTTAGACTATAGACAGGTGGTTAGACAGTGGTTAGACTATAGAATACAGGTGTAGACAGTTGGTAGACTATAGACAGGTGTTATAGACAGTTGTTAGACTATAGACAGGTGTTAGACAGTGGTTAACTATAGTAGTGGTTAGACAGTTGGTTAGACTATAGATAGGTGTTAGACATTAGAACAAGATAGTGGTAGAAGGTGGTTAGACATTAGAAGGGTACATGTGTGTGACAGTTTAGACGTTAGACATTGGTTAGACATTAACAGGTGGTCAGACGGTGGTCAGACGGTGTGTTAAACAGGTAGTTAGACAGGTGGTTAGACAGGTAGGTAAACATTGGACAGGTATTTAGAAAGGTGGTTAGACAGGTGGTTAGACAGGTGTTATATTAGACAGGTGGTAGACAGGTGGTAGATAGGTGGTTAGACAGGTGGTTAGACATTAGACAGGTGGTTAGGCTTAGAAAGTGGATAGACAGGTGGTTAGATTTTGACATGTGTTAGGCAGCTGGTTAGACATTAGACAGGTGGTTAGACATTAGACATGTGGTTAGACATTTGTTAGACAGGTGGTTAGACAGACAGGGTAGTTCGAAGGGTGTTAGGCAGCTGGTTAGACATTAGACAGGTGGTAAGACATTGAAAGGTAATAGACAGGTAGTTAGACAGGTAGATAGACATGTGGTTAAGCATTAGAAAGTGGATAGACAGTGTGTTTAGACAGGTGTTAACATTAGACAGCGTGGCTAAATTAGACAGGTGGTTAGACAGGTGGTTAGACATTAGACATGTGGTTAGACATTTGGTTAGACAGGTGGTTAGACAGACAGGTAGTTCGAAGGGTGGTTAGACAGGTGGTAAGACATTGGAAAGGTAAGTAGACAGGTAGTTAGACAGGTAGATAGAGATGTGGCTGGACATTAGACAGTTGGTTAGACATTAGACAGGTGGTTAGAAGGGTGGTTAGACAGGTGTTTAGACAGTTGGTTAGACAGATGGTTAGACTATAGACAGGTGGTTAGACATTAGACAGGTGGTTAGACATTAGACAGGTGGTAAGACATTGGAAAGGAAAGTAGACAGGTAGTTAGACAGGTAAATAGAGATGTGGCTGGACATTAGACAGGTGTTTAGACGGGTGGTTAGACATTAGACAGATGGTTAGGCATTAGACATGTAGTTAGACAGATGGTAAGACATTGGAAAGGTAAGTAGACAGGTAGTTAGACAGGTGGATAGAGATGTGGTTGGACATTAGACAGGTCTTTAGACGGGTGGATAGACAGGTGGTTGGACATTCGACAGATGGTTAGGTATTAGACATGTAGTTAGACAGGTGGTTAGACATTGGAAAGGTAAGTAGACAGGTAGTTAGACAGATGGTTAAACATTGGAAAGGTAAGTAGACAGGTAGTTAGATAGGTGGATAGAGATGTGGTTGGACATTAGACTGGTGTTTAGACAGTTGTTTAGACAGGTGGTTAGACTATAGATAGGTGATTAGACATATGATTAGACATGTTGTTAGACTGGTAGTTAGACATTAGACAGGTGTTTAGACAGGTGGTTAGACAGGTGGTTAGACAGGTGGTTAGACAGTTGGTTAGACAGTTGGTTAGACTATATATAGGTGATTAGACATATGATTAGACGGGTGGTTAGACATTAGAAAGGTGGTTAGACGGGTGGTTAGACATTAGACAGGTGGTTAGATGGGTGGTTAGACATTAGACAGGTGGTTAGACGGGTGGTTAAACAGGTAGTTAGACATTAGACAGGTGTTAAACAGGTAGTTAGACATTAGACAGGTGATTAAACATTGGTTAAACAGGTAGTCAGACAGGGGGTTAGACAGGTAAGTAAACATTAGACAGGTTTTTAGAAAAGTGGTTAGATGTTAGACAGGTGTTTAGATATTAGACAGGTGTTTGGGCAGGTGGTTAGATATTAGAGGGGTGGTTAGGCAGGTGGTTAGACTGGTGGTTAGACAGGTGGTTAGACATTAGACACATGGTTAGATGGGTGGTTAGACAGATTGTTAGACATTAGYCAGGTGGTTTGACATTAGACAGGTGGTTAGACGGGTGGTCAGACGGGTGGTTAAACATTTGTTAAACAGGTAGTCAGACAGGTGGTTAGACAGGTCGTTAAACAATAGACAGGGAGTTAGACAGGTGGTTAGACATTGGTAAGGTAAGCAGACAGGGAGTTAGACAGTTGGATAGACATTGGAAAGGTAAGCAGACAGGGAGTTAGACAGTTGGATAGAGATGTGGTTGGACATTAGACATGTGTTTAGGCAGGTGGTTAGACAGGTGGTTAGACAGGTGGTTAGACATTGGACAGGTGGATAGACAGGTGGTTAGACAGGTGGTTAAATATTAGACAGGTGGTTAGGCAGGTGGTTAGACAGGTGGTTAGACATTAGACAGGGAGTTAGACAGGTGGTTAGACATTAGACAGGTGGTTAGACTTTAGACAGGGAGTTAGACAGGTGGTTAGACATTGGAATGGTAAGTAGACAGGTAGTTAGACAGGTGGATAGAGATGTGGCTGGACATTAGACAGGTGGTTAGACAGGTGGTTAGACTATAGATAGGTGGTTAGACATTAGA
>NW_019942880.1:15087-15593 GCF_002910315.2 Salvelinus sp. IW2-2015 | reverse complement strand
TAGACGGGTAGTTAGACAGGTGGTTAGACATTAGACAGATGGTTAGACATTAGACAGGGAGTTAGACAGGTGGTTAGACATTAGACAGGTTGTTAGACATTAGACAGGTGGTTAGACAGGTGGTTAGACATTGGAAAGGTAAGTAGACAGGTAGTTAGACAGTTGGATAGAGATGTGGTTGGACATTAGACAGGTGTTTAGGCAGGTGGTTAGACAGGTGGTTAGACAGGTGGTTAGACAGTTGGTTAGACAGGTGGTTAGACTATATATAGGTGGTTAGACATATGATTAGACATGTTGTTAGACTGGTAGTTAGACATTAGACGGGTGGTTAGACATTAGACAGGTGGTTAGACGGGTGGTTAGACAGGTGGTTAGACATTAGACAGGTGGTTAGACGGGTGGTTAGACAGGTGGTTAAACATTAGACAGGTGGTTAGACGGGTGGTTAGACATTAGAAAGGTGGTTAGACCCTTTGGGCAGCATGTGCTGGCACCGCCACCCG
>NW_019942880.1:0-14612 GCF_002910315.2 Salvelinus sp. IW2-2015 | reverse complement strand
CTGCCCAAAACCTGTCTAATATCTAACCACCTGTCTAACCACTGTCCTAACACCTCTAATATCTAACACCTGCCCAAACCTGTCTAATATCTAACCACTGCCTAACAAAACTGTCTAATACTAACCACCTGTCTAACCACCGTGCCTAACCACCCCTCTAATATCTAACCACCTGCCAAACGCCATTTAATTATCTAAACCAACCTGCCCAAAACACCTGTCTAATATCTAAGCCACCTGCCCAAACACCTGTCTAATTATCTAACCACCTGTCAAAATAGATATCTAACCACATTTTCTAAAACCTGTGTCTATGATGTGATACATTCCTTCTAACCCCTGTCTGACTACCTGCTTTAACCAGATGTTTAATCGACCTGTCTGCCACCACCGTACTAACATCCTGTCTTTGTTCAAATATTTTATTACTTGAACCACACACATATAATGGTGCTATAGAGTGATATAAAAGACCAGGTATACAATTCTTATCATATAAACTATAGTGGTTAGATATTAGAGGGGTGGTTAGGCAGGTGGTTAGACTGGTGGTTAGACAGATTGTTAGACATTAGGCAGGTGGTTTGACATTAGACAGGTGGTTAGACGGGTGGTCAGACGGGTGGTTAAACATTTGTTAAACAGGTAGTCAGACAGGTGGTTAGACAGGTCGTTAAACAATAGACAGGGAGTTAGACAGGTGGTTAGACATTGGTAAGGTAAGCAAAGCAGACAGGGAGTTAGACAGTTGGATAGACATTGGAAAGGTAAGCAGACAGGGAGTTAGACAGGTAGATAGAGATGTGGTTGGACATTAGACATGTGGCTAATGTTTAGGCAGGTGGTTAGACAGGTGGTTAGACTGTTGACAGGTGGTTAGACAGGATGTTAAACATTAGACATGTAGTTAAAAGGGTGTTTTGAAATTAGATAGGTGGTAAGTCAGGTAGTTAGACAGGTGGTTAGACATTAGACGGGTGGTTAGACAGGTGGTTAGACATTAGACGGGTGGTTAGACAGGTGGTTAGACATTAGACAGGTGGTTAGACAGGTGGTTAGACATTAGACATGTAGTTAGAAGGGTGGTTAGAAATTAGATAGGTGGTAAGTCAGGTAGTTAGACAGGTGGTTAGAAATTAGACAGGTGGTTAGACATTCGACAGATGGTTAGGCATTAGACATGTAGTTAGACAGGTGGTTAGACATTAGACATGTAGTTAGACAGGTGGTTAGACATTGGAAAGGTAAGCAGACAGGTGGTTAGACATTGGACACGTAAGCAGACAGATGGTTAGACATTAGACAGGGAGTTAGACAGGTGGTTAGACAGGTGGTTAGACAGGTGTTTAGACATTGGAATGGTAAGTAGACAGGTAGTTAGACAGTTGGATAGAGATGTGGCTGGACATTAGACAGGTGGTTAGACAGGTGGTTAGACATTAGACAGGGAGTTAGACAGGTAGTTAGACAGGTGGTTAGACATTAGACAGGTGGTTAGACAGGTGGTTAGACAGGTGGTTAGACATTAGACAGGTGTTTAGACAGGTGGTTAGACAGGTGGTTAGACATTAGACAGATGGTTATACATTAGACAGGGAGTTAGACAGGTTGTTAGACAGGTGGTTAGACAGGTAGTTAGACATTGGAAAGGTAAGTAGACAGGTAGTTAGACAGTTGGATAGAGATGTGGCTGGACATTAGACATGTGGTTAGACAGGTTGCTAGACTGGTGATTAGACAGGTAGTTAGACATTAGACAGGTAGTTAGACATTAGACAGGTGTTTATACGGGTGGTTAGACAGATGGTTAGTTATTAGGCAGGTGGTTAGACAGGCGGATATACATTAGACAGGTGGTTAGACAGTTAGTTAGACGATAGACAGGTGTTTAGACTTTTGACAGATTGTTAGGCAGGTGGTTAGACATTAGACAGGTAGTTAGACACACAGATCGTTAGACATTAGACAGGTGGTTAGACAGGTGGTTAGACATTTGGTTAGACAGGTAGTTAGGTAGGTGGTTAGACAGGTGGCTAGACACGTGGTTAGACATTAGACAGGTGGTTAGGCATTAGACATGTGGTTAGACAGGTAGCTAGGTGGGTGGTTAGACATTAGACATGTGGTTAGACTGGTGGTTAGACAGATGGTTAGACTATAGACTGGTGGTTAGACATTAGACATGTGGTTAAACGTTAGGCAGGTGGTTAGGCAGGTGGTTAGGCAGGTGGTTAGACAGGTTGGTTAGCGGTGTTGGACAAGTGGTTAGACAGGCGGTTGGGACAGGTGGTTAGACATTAGACAGGCGGTTGGACAGGTTGTTAGACATAGACAGGCGTTGGACAGTGTAGGTAAGTGTTAGACGTTAGACAGGTGTTGGACAGGATGGCATCGAAATATTAAATAACACATATGAATCATATAGTAAGCAAAAAAGTGTTATAAAAAATAAAATTGCCACCCTTTGCCCTCAGATTAAAGTTTTGCACTCTCTTGGCGTTCTGCTCAACCAGCTTCATCTGTATTATTTCCATCAGTCTTGAAGTAGTTGCTGAGCACTTGTTGGCTGCTTTCATTCACTCTGCTGTCCAACTCATTCAAATTCATCTCCATTGGTTTGGGTCGGGTGAATGTGGAGGCCAGGTCATCTGATGCAGCACTGCATCATTTCCCTTCTTGATCAAATAACCCTTACACAGCCTGGAGGTGTGTTTGGGTCATTGTCCTGTTCTAAAACAAATGATATGTGGACTAAGTGCAAACCAGATGGGATGCTGTGGTAGCCATTCTGGTTAATTAAGTGTGCTTGAATTCTCAGTAAATCACAGAAAGTGTCACCAGCAAAGCACCATCACACCTCCTCCTCCTTTCCACCGTGTCTAATGTCCATTGGCTCGTGTTTCTTGGCCCAAGCATGTCCCTTCTTCTTATTGTGTCCTTTAGTAGTGTTTCTTTGCAGCAATTCAATCCATGAAGGCCTGATTCACGCAGTGTCCTCTGAACAGCCTATGTTGAGATTGTCTGTTACTTGAACTGCAAAGCATTAATTTGGGCTGCAATTTCTGAGGCTGGTAACTCTAATGAACTTACCCTCTGCAGCAGAGGTAACTCTGGGTCTTCGTTCCTTGACGTCCTCATGAGAGAACAGTTCTTCATAGCGCTTCATAGTTTTGCAACTGCACTTGAAGAAACTTTCAAAGTTCTGAAATGTCCCGTATTGACTGACCTTCATGTCTTAAAGTAATGATGGACTGTCATTTCTCTTGCTTATCTGGAGCTGATCTTGCCAAATATAGACTTGGTCTTCTACAAATAGGGCTTCTTTCTGTATACCTCCCCCTACCTTGTCACAACACACCTGATTGGCTCAAACCCATTAAGATGGAAAGAAATTCCACAAATTAACTTTTAACAAGGCACACATGTTAATGTTAATGAATTCCAATGACTACCTTGTGAATCTGGTTGAAGAATGCCAAGAGTGTGCAACGCTGTTAAGGAAAGGGTAGCTATTTGAATAATCTCAAATAAAAATGTATTTTGATATGTTAAACACTTTTTTGATTACTACATGATTCCATATGTGTTATTTCATAAGTGTTGATGTCTTTGCTATTTATGTCCACATGTAGAGACAAATTGTAAAACCTCGAAGAAAATAACAACGATATGGATCATGTAGTAAAGTCAAAAAGATGTTATACATATCATAACATACAATTTTATTTGTGATATCGTTAAACACTTTTTTGATTAACTACATGATTCCATGTGTTCATTTCTTAATTTCTACAATTTGTCTACATTGTGGGATAATAAGTCACAGACATCATACATCTTATGACAAGTAGACACATATGGAATTCATGTAGTTAATCAAAAAAGTCATGTGTTTAACCATATCAAATACATTTTGATTACTACATGATTCCATATGTGTTATTTCATAGTGTTGATGTCTTTGCTATTATTCCACAATGTAGGAAAATTGTAAAACTTAAGAAAAAACCCTTCAATGAGTAGGTGTGTCCAAACATTTGACTGGACTGTAATTATATACACTGCCTCAAAAAAATAAAGCGAACAGCTTAAAATACACAATCCTAGCATCCTGAAATGAATGAAACCTTCTTATTAGCTGTACCTTTTCTTCTTTACATATGTTGAAGTGCCTGACTACAAAAACCACACAAAAATTATCAATGGAAATCAAATTTATCAACCCATGGAGGTCTGGATTTGGAGTCACACCAAAATTAAGGTGGAAAACCACCACTACAGCTGATCCAACTTTGATGTAATGTCCTTAAAACAAGTCAAAATGAGGCTCAGTAGTGTGTGTGGCCTCCACGTGCCTGTATGACCTCCCTACAACGCCTGGGCATGCTCCTGATGAGTGGCGGATGGTATCCTGAGGGATCTCCTCCCAGACCTGGACTAAAGACATCGCCAACTCCTTGACAGTCTTGTGGTGCAACGTGGCGTTGGTGGATGGAGCGAGACATGTTGTCCCAGATTGCTCAATTGGATTCAGTCTGGGGAACGGCGGGCCAGTCCATAGCATCAATGCCTTCCTCTTGCAGGAACTGCTGCACCACTCTAGCCACATGAGGTCTAGCATTGTCTTGTATTAGAAAGAACCCAGGGCCAACCGCACCAGCATATGGTCTCACAAGGGGTCTGAGATCTCATCGGTACCTAATGGCAGTCAGGTACCTCTGGCGAGCACATGGAGGGCTGTGGGTCCCCAAGAATGCCCCCCACACCCCAAGACGCCAAATCGCCACTGGACCACCAGCACAGAAGTCTCCTCCACGTCCGATGGTCGGAGATCGTCTCACAGGCCCGAGACATCTGACAGTCTGTCTCACGGCGTTCAATCTGTCGCTCTGCTCAGGTGTGAACCTGCTTTCATCTGTGAAGAGCACAGGCGCCAGTGGCGAATTTGCCAATCTTGGTGTTCTCTGGCAAATGCCAAACGTCCTGCACGGTGTTGGGCTGTAAGCACAACCCCCACCTGTGGACGTCGGGCCCTCATACCACCCCTCATGGAGTCTGTTTCTGACCGTTGAGCAGACACATGCACATTTGTGGCCTTCTGGAGGTCATTTTGCAGGGCTCTGGCAGTGCTCCTCCTAATCCTCCTTGCACAAAGGCGGAGGTAGCGTCCTGCTGCTGGGTGTGTGCCCTCCTACGGGCTCCTCCACGTCTCCTGATGTACTGGCCTGTCTCCTGTAGCGCCTCCATGCTCTGGACACTACGCTGACAGACACAGCAAACCTTCTTGCCACAGCTCGCATTGATGTGCCATCCTGGATGAGCTGCACTACCTGAGCCACTTGTGTGGGTTGTAGACTCCGTCTCATGCTACCACTAGAGTGAAAGCACCGCCAGCATTCAAAAGTGACCAAAACATCAGCCAGGAAGATAGGAACGAGAAGTGGTCTGTGGTCACCACCTGCAGAACCACTCCTTTTTGGGGGTGTCTTGCTAATTGCCTATAAATTCCACCTTTTGTTCTATTCCATTTGCACAACAGCATGTGCAAATTTTAATTGTCAATCAGTGTTGCTTCCTAAGTGGACAGTTTGATTTCACAGAAGTGTGATTGACTTGGAGTTACATTGTGTTGTTTAAGTGTTCCCTTTATTTTTTTGAGCAGTGTATATWGGGCCACTTCTTATTTAGAAGTGGCCCTTAATTGAATTTGGCCCCCCGAGGCATTAATCCTGAGGGCAGTCTGGTCTACAGCTGGAAATTGGACCAGGTCAGGTTTTTACGTCCTGTAATTAATTAAGATCACTGGGAAGCAGACAAGAGGAGGAGGAGGAGAGGGAGTGAGTGAGGGTGGGGAAAGGTGTGTGTGTGTGCATGTCTGCATGTGTGTCTGCGCCTGTGTGTGTGTGTCATACATGCATGTATGTGAGGCTATGGCTGGGTATTGGTTGACCAAAGGTGCTTCTCTGGCTGTTATCAGTGCAGCCCAAGGCATGTAATGACAGAGGAAATAGAAGGGTCTGATCAATATGGCCCAGAATTGCACAGCGTTATGTCAGATTTGCTCCTCACTTTCTGTTCTCCTTCGCAATGCACTAAAGGGAGGGATTAGGCATCAGGTAGAAACTGATGAAGACAGAAATATGATGTGGAGGTAGGGGTGGAGGAGGGGAGGGAGAGATGAAGGAGAGGAAGGAGACCCGTCAGGGGCTGAATCGAACCGGAGCTGAATGACAATGGGAAATGTGGCGATGTCATCACACTCACACGGCCTACCCGTCTCGTAATGTCATGAGGAGAGATCCACTGGGCCAAACCACACATATTCTAATCAGATTCTAATATATGGGGCCATACAATTCCTCTCGGCTCCACATAGGAAACGTTCTTATGAAACAACAATGACATTTCTTCACAAACCTCTCAGGGATAACACGGCAAGTGTTTTCCATTCAGTACATCAAAGAGTGCCTTGCATGTAAGTCATGATTAAAGTGAACCACTTCATATTCCAGTGCTATGAGTGGACCGTCTCCCAAATGGTACCCTGTTTCCTGTTGTGCACTCATTTTGATGGGCTGTGGTCAAAATAAGGAATGGAATGCCGTTTGGGACAATGCCATTGAGCATTGAGCGCTTCCAACATGATAACCATAGTCGACGAGAGCCTATTCAGACACTAAAGACTTCAACTCTGTTTCAACACCACAATCCAATTCACAATGTTCTCTAAAGTAGTTAAACAAAGACCCAACTGAAAATTGAAAGCTGAATGTCATTTTCCTGTGTGCATATTTACCCGTCCTTTTCTTTTTGAGCGTCTAGCGGGCAAACTAGAATGAAATGTAACATTATCACCCACTTGTACCGTCCTGAGGAATATAATATTTATACACTTAGTAAATAAAAGGAAAGCAAATATATTTGGTAAGAGGGAGAGAGGGGGAGGGGGAGGGAGGGCAAAGGACTGACGAACTGAAACATGTTGACACGTGCATTAGAGACATCTCCTATAATTGAATAAAGGGATTTGGGGAAAAGGAAATACCAGGTTTCTAATGGAGGTGAGAAGACATGACCAGGACAGTACAGAACATGAACAAAACACCCTTATTGAAATCAGAGGAGGCTGGTGAGGGAAGGACGGCTCATAAAAATGGATGGAATGGAGTGAATGGAATGGAATGGCAATTTATGTGTTTGATGCCATTTCATTTATTCTGTTCCAGCCATTACTATGAATCCGTCCTCCCCATTTAAAGTGCCACCAGCCACCACTGATYGAAATAAAAACACATTTCCTGATCACATTTCTGAATAATGGTCCAGACCCTTAGTGAAAGACAAATGTGACCCAGCGGATGAAAGCATAATATTTGGTACAAATCCTCCTCTTATYATAGTCATCAAAGGTCCCGCACAGTAATCCTATTTCCCAAGTCAAAAATTGCCTTTGAATGACCAACACATCACCCATAATATTTTTACACAATTAAAATGCTCAGAATTGATGAAATTTGACCTTGTCTTTCACCTCTAACTGAAAAACAGGCTGAGTGAGCAGGGAGCTTATATTCATGAGCATTGTAAATGACAACATGTTCAAAATTGTATGTATTGATCCACCATTTATTTGTTAATGTACACTAGGCGAGCATAGCTGAAATATTGATCAATATATAACTCATGAGAAATAATGGTGAGACATCATATGACATAACCAATCGAGTCATAAGCTTGYTATAGGCACACGGCCACCCTARAGTGTGCAGGACACCATTGATTTGTATAATTTGTAACACTCATCTCCCWTCCAAATGCTTGAAAAAAACTATACAAATTATCAAAATGTGATATCATGTCAAATGTAATTACTTAGGCTTTAGGAAATGCAACCAACAACAGAGACTGATTGGGAGGGGAGCAGGGGAGGAGGGGGGGGGGGGACGACGACTCATGTAACCTGCTTTAATCAAGCAGGTTTCTGCAGTGATGGAAAAAATACTCAATTGTCATACTTGAGTAAAAGTAAAGATACCTTAATGCTCAAGTAAAAGTGGGTCACCCAGTAAACTACTACTTGAGTAAAAGTCTAAAACTATTTGGTTTTAAATATACTTAATGTACTTAAGAATCAAAAGTAAAAGTATAAACCATAAAAATAAAAAAAAATTAAGTAAACCAGATGGCACAATTTATTTAAATGTTTTATTGATGGATAGCCAGGGGCACGCTCCAACACTCAGACATAATTTTCTAAATTAAGCATTTGTGTTTAGTGAGTCCACCAGATCAGAAGAAGTAGGGATGACCAGGGATGTTCTCTTGATATATGTAAAAATGTATCGAGTACTTTTGGGTGTCAGGGAAAATGTATGGAGTAAAAAGTACATTATTTTCTTTAGAAATGTAGTGAAGTACAAGTAAAAGTTGTCTAAATATAGATAGTAAAGTACAGTYCAGATACACCAAAAAACTACTTAATTAGAACTTTAAAGTATTTTTACTTAAGTACTTTACACCCTGGGTTTCAGTCACCCACTTGGCTTCAGTCACCCCCAAGATTGAAGCGGGAGATAAATCCAGCTATGGCCTCCTCCTTGTCAGGCCTCTCACACTGGGCAGACAGGGGTCCTGGATGGACAGGTCACACTGCTTCCCCTCATAAGGTGCTGGATCACTGTATCAGACTCATCTAACTCTGATACTTACATTTTGGTCAGCGCAAAATCCACTGTCAATAATGAGGGTACAGCATTCGTCTTCAGGATTAGCTTCCTGGCAAGACCCATRGAATATTCTCCCCAATTGATTAAGCAACTTGGCTCAAATTGAGCACACGTGATATGATRGTAATTTTCAGTGCAGCCTGTCCATCCGCAATGAAAAACAGCCACTGCTGTTGGATGTCCTCATTCTTCGGGAAATAGTGTAGCGTTAAATCAACACTATGGCATCCTGTCACAACACAGTGTGCTTTTTCTGGCACGCTGGTAAGTAGCCTGCTAGCTYACAGTCACAACACAGTGTGATTTTTCTGGCARGCTGGTAAGTAGCCTGCTAGCTGACAGTCACAACACAGATGAAGAGGTTAGTTACCTGTATCATTCTGCTTGAGCTATTTTACGGTTTGTAATCAAAGCTGTATGATGTGCACATGTGATAACGGTTTTAAGGCATTACATACTTAAATTAGTTAAGATTATAAGACTCTACCGTTGATAAATGTATAGCCAGTAATCAAAAATAATTCATATTAATATGAGATGAAAGGCGAGCTCCTAATACGTTCAGGAAGCCAAGCTAGAGCTCTGTGAGACATTCACAGCGATGGGGGCAGACGTTTTGATCAAGAGACAACTTTAGAGAATATGCACATTTTCTCTAACACTAAATATACAAATATGTATTTTAAAATTATAAGGAAGGTGAAATCTTATAGTTAGTCGTTTTATAAAATGATTATACTATATTTAGAAAAAAWAWGTAAATTAAAACCTTATTCAAACAGTTTTGTTGAATAGGACATAGATTATATAAAATATTTCATGTTTTCGTATTTTATCATATTTGTACTTTGTACTTTCAAAAATGTGTTAAAAAATGATTTACCAGAAAGGACAGATTTGAACTTTTTTTTTTTGAGTATTCAGCTTTACTAGTTATTGTTTATAATAATAAATACTTTATTTTGGGGATTACATAGATTTACATTTTTGATTACATTTATTTACATTTTATTAAAAGGTTTCATTAGTTTGCCATCTACAGTACAGTATGTCAGACATATCTCTATAGTTGATTCGTTTTGCAAAATGCACTGTACTGACCCCCCAAAATAAATAAATACAACAAAATAAACATAGGTTGACATTGGATGACCTSAAATTAGTGGTGCTACAGTAAATGTTATTACAGAGATAAGACACAGCTACTCCRGGGCCATGCACCAGGGCCAGCACCGAGATCCTATCACTTCCRCTCCAGAGTATTCCAATCACATGGCTAATTAGTAGCTATCCTCACCCTCTACGACCTTGCCTCCTGCTCACKCAGGTAGGAAGATCTCCCTATAGATAGACTTTTAGCACCATAATGAGACATGCATAGGTTTACAGAGACATCCTGCTCCATCTTTGAACCTTAACTGCACTTTACTGTAAATGAGAGCGGGAGATGTACCCATTTAAAGAGGTCATGAACTGTGGAGTTAATGCATCATTTAACTGCAGGTCTGTCTCTGATCATGGCAAGATACTGCATATACTGTAGATGGGTGTATTCAGACTGAGAGACAGATACATGTGGGAATAGAACTACTGCTGTCGAAAATTTGTTTTCTGTTTTTTTACCGCAACGTAATCGGTTGTTTATACAAATAAATTGGTTCGTTTCAGTGCAAAAATAATGTTGCTCGTCACGGAAAATATATAAATATGACAAACAAACAAATGTGTCGCAAGGTGATGGAATTTTTGTCCCAATTATATTATTATTAAATATTATTACTACCTTTCAAATGACAAGGGAATTTTTGATTGTGTATACTTCAATTAATGTAGTCATATGTTTTGAAGMCAAACACACAGATCACRTATTTCCCCCACAGACACATTAATGACYAGGAAAAACTCATCATTATTGAAAATAAATGTCTATTGCTTCAACTTACGATCGTTTTGAAACTATTTGAAGAGTATATATAGAATGCAGGTAAAGACATAAACACTGAATGTACAAAACCTTAAMAACACCTTCCTAATACTGATTTGCACCCCKTTTTGGCCTCAGAACAGCATCAATTCATCGGGCATAGACTCTACKAGGTGTCAAAAGTGTTTCACATGGTRGCTGGTCCATGTTGACTCCAATGCTTCCTACAGTTTTGTCAAGTTGGCTGGATGTCCTTTGGGTGGTGGACCATTCMTGAWACACACAGGAAACTGTTGAGCGTGAAAAACCCAGCAACGTTGTAGTTCTTGTCACAAACCGGTGCGCCTGGCACCTACTACCATACCCRYTTCAAAGGCTCTTAAATATTTAGCCTGAAATAATTCACCCTCTGAATAGCACACATACATAATCCATGTCTCAGTTGTCTCAAGGCTTAAACATCCTTATTTAACCCGTCTCCTCCCCTTCATCTACACTGGATTTAACAAGTGACATCAATAAGGGATCATAGCWTTRACCTGGATTCACCTGGTCAGTCTGTCATGGAAAGAGCAGGTGTTCTTAATGTTTTGTATTCTCAGTGTAGATGGGCATATTCAGACTGACAGACAGATAGATGTGGGAATATGATTACTGTTGTTGAAAGCATATACATATTTTTACTCCACCGTTATTGGTTATTGTTATATATTCGTTTTCAGTTCAAAAATAATGTTGCTCTTCAAAGGCAATATATGAATATGACAAACAAGCAAATTTGTCACAGGGTGATAGAATGTTTATTCCAATTAGCGGAGGCAGAGGGAAAATTATTCTAAATATTATTGCTTTCAATTGACAAGAGACTTTTTGACTGCGTATACTTTAATTCATGTACTGAAATGTTTCGATGACAAACACACAGATCACCTATTTCCCCCACAGACACAGGAATGATGAGTACATTTTTAAAATAAAAATGTATATTTCTTCAACTTATAACAGTTTTGAAAGTATTTGCAGAGTCTACAAGAACAAATAGTGTATAATAGGTCCTCAGCTTACTTCCTGTTTAGATTTTTAGCATACATCGATGTGTACTATGTATGTAAAAGTATGTGGACCGTCCTTCAAATTAGTGGATTCTATTTCAGCTACACCCATTGCTGACAGGTGGACAACATGGAGCACACAGCCATGCAATCTCCATAGACACACATTGGCAGTGGGAGGACCTTACTGACTACCAACGCGGCACCGTCAAAGCATACCACCTTTCCAACAAGTCAGTTTGTCACATTTCTGCGGTGCTGGAGCTGCCCCGTCAACTGTAAGTGCTGTTACTGTGAAGTGGAAACATGTGGAAGCAATAACGGCTCATCCGTGAGGTGGAAGGCCACACAAGCTCAAAGAACAGGACCGATGAGTGCTGAAGCACGTAGAGCATAAAAATGGTCTGTCCTCAGTTGCAACACTCACTACCGAGTTCCAAACTGCCTCTGGAAGCAACGTCAGCACAAGACGTCGGGAGCTTCATGAAATGGGTTTCCACCACTATGCGCAATGCCAAGCATTGGCTGGAGTGGTGTAAAGCTCGCCACAATTGGACTCTGGAGCAGTCGAAACGCATTCTCTGGAATGATGAATCACACTTTACCATCTGGCGTCCGACGGACAAATCTGGGTTTGGCGAATGCTACCTGCCCGATTGCATAGTGCCAACTGTAAAGTTTGGTGGAGGATGGTCTGGGGTTGTTTTTCAAGGTTTAGGCTAGGCACCTTAGTTCCAGTGAAGGGAAATCTTAACYCAATGACATTCTAGACGATTCTGTGCTTCCAACTTTATGGTAACAGTTTGGGGAAAGCCCTTTCCTGTTTCAACAAGACAATGCCCCCCATGCACAAAGCGAGGTCCAAATTGTTTGTCGAGATCGGTGTGGAAGAACTTAACTGGCCTGCACAGAGCCCTGACCTCAACCTCATCGAACACCTTTGGCATGAAATGGAACACCGACTTGGAGCCAGGTCTAATCACCCAACATCAGTGTCCGACCTCACTAATGCTCTTGTGGCTGAATGGAAGCAAGTCCCTGCAGCAATGCTCCAACATCAAGTAGAATGCCTTCCCAGAAGAGTGGAGAGGGACCAGAGCCCATGATTATCAACAAGAAGGTGTCCACATACTTTCGGGCATGTAGTGTATGCATAGATTTTTTTCATTTAACCTTCATTTAACTTGAAGACAGTTAAGAACAAATTCTTATTTACAATGACTGCTCTAACCACTAGGCTACCTGCTGCCCCTTTATATACAGTACATTCGGAAGGTATTCAGACCCCTTGACTTTTTCCAAATGTTGTTATTTTCCAGCCGTATTCTGCACACAATACCCCATAATGACAAATGTATTTCAAATAAAATACAGAAATACCTTATTTACATAAGTATTCATGAGACTCGAAATTGAGCTCAAGTGTTTCCATTGACCATGCTTGAGATGTTTCTACAACTTGATTGMAGTCCACCTGTGCTAAATTCAATTGATTGGACATGATTTGGAAAGGCACACATCTGTCTATGTAAGGTCCCACAGTTGACAGTGCATGTCAGAGCAAAAACCAAGCCATGAGGTCGAAGGAATTGTCAGTAGAGCTCTGAGACAGGATTGTGTCGAGGCACAGATCTGGGGAAGGGTACTTAAAAATGTCTGCAGCATTGAAGGTCCCCAAGAACACAGTGGCCTCCATCATTCTTAAATAGAAGAAGTTTGGAACCACCAAGGCTCTTCCTGGAGCTGGCCACCCAGACAATCTGAGCAATCGAGGGAGAAAGGCCTTGGTCAGGGAGGTGACCAAGAACCCGATGGTCACTCTGACAGAGCTCCAGAGTTCCTCTGTAGAGATGCGAGAACTTTCCAGAAGGACATCTATCTCTGCAACACTACACCAATCAGACCATTATGGTATAGTGGCTAGACGGATGCCACTCCTCAGTAAAAGGCACATGACAGCAAGCTTGGAATTTCCAATAGGAAGGTGAACCCCACAAACAAGACAACGCAGGAGTGGCTTCTGGAAAAGTCTCTGAATGTCCTTGAGTGGCCAAACCGGAGCCCGATCGAACATCTCTGGAGAGACCTGACAATAGCTGAATGCCAAGAGTGATGAAAGCTGTCAAGGCAACGGGTGGCTACTTTGAAGAATCACAAATATAAAATATAGTTTGATTTTTTTTACACTTTTTTGGCTACTACATGATTCCAAATGTGTAATGTCATAGTTTTGATGTCTTCACTATTATTCTACAATGTAGAAAATAGTCAAAATAAAGAAAAACCCTTGAATGAGTAGGTGCGTCCAAACTTTTGACTGGTACTGTGTATATATATGAAACGTATCTCAGATGAAAGTCCGTCTGACAAAGATTGTGAATAACAGATCTTGAACATTCACCATACTAGCGTCATGGGCTGGACAATAATACAACCACGATCGGCCCATTTGCTAATTCAAGAATTCACAGAGGGGCCATGGGTGATTTTATGCTCACCAGAGCATACCCACAAATGCAATGAGGCAAGTGGAATAACATTATAGCCTTGTTTGAAAGTACAATCCGGAGAGCAGGTAGCGGAGCGCAGAGCCAGTCAAATGCATAACTAATGGCTACTGCTGCTGCTGTCATTACAGAGACGGAGTGCATGGGAGGGGTAGGTATAGCAACAGGGCTGGACAACCAATATCAGACAGACACCAATATCAGACAAACTAAAAATCAATGGTGCCCCGGATCAAAACAAAGGCTTGTGTTCTGAGTGAATGGAGACATGAAGGGCAAATGGCTCTCGCTAGTCAGAGTGGTGACTGATTGGTATGGGGGGATAATGGCTCTCGCTAGTCAGAGTGGTGACTGATTGGTATGGGGGGATAATGGCTCTCGCTAGTCAGAGTGGTGACTGATT
>NW_019942879.1:232277-252080 GCF_002910315.2 Salvelinus sp. IW2-2015 | reverse complement strand
CCTCAGACAAAGCCACTGGGTCTCAGAAAGAGGGCCATGGTGGGCGTGAATGTATGGCCAGAGCTCCACCCTGGGCCCCAGACAAGACAGGAGACAGAACACACTGAGCAGAACAGGAAGTCCAGTGACCTGCAGTGCGGGACTCCCAATACACCTCTCTGTCCATGTGATGCCTACAATTATTTAGGCTACTATTGTGTGCAGTAGATCTAAGGCCAAAATCACAGAGCCTGTATGATACAAGTAAACCCTTATTAGAGAAGCAGATCTACAGGACTGACCGTAGAGCCTAGAGGGGGTGTGTAAGACAGAGTTAGTTACATAATACACTCACAAGCTCCTGAACTCTTACCCTCTACAAACAAATACACACGCATTTACACAAGTTGACACCACACACACACACACACAAGTTGGCACAACATACACACACACACTGACTGCACAGTACACAAATAAATGGATCCTTCTATTGAAACACAATGAATCCTGTGACCCTGTGTTTAGACCTCCACCCTGTCTGTCTTGTCATGTTGACCGTTTCCTCTGGAACACACTGCTCAACAAAGAGGAGGGAAGGAAAGGGTGACTCCCAAACATTCTCACACACACACACACATTCACATACAGACATACACACACGTGATTGAGCAAATACACATGAAGACAGACGCCCTACACGCGACCACACATTAAAAACAATGGGGTAATCGGGCTATATGAATATACTGTAGTTCTCCAGTACCCCTAACAGCACACATTTTTGTTGTAGCCCCAGACAAACTCACCTCAACTCATTGAGGGCTTGATGATTAGTTGACAAGTTGAATCAGGTGTGCATGTCTGGGCTACAATTTAAAAAAAATACTGTTAGAGATAATGGAGGACTGGAGTTGGTAAACACTGCTCTAGTCTACCAGATTTGACCAAAGTTACAAGGAATGACATCAACTACAGTAAAAGGTTTGACTTTGACTTAAACAGCCCACGTTAGTTAGCATGTTATCCACTAGCACGCTATCCTATTAGTTTGAACAACACTTTACTGTGTGTATACTGTAGACCAGGGGTCTCAACTCTTACCCTATGAGGTCCGGAACCTGCTGGTTTTCTGTTCTACCTGATCATTATTTGCACACACCTGGTGTTCCAGGTCTAAATCAGTCCCTTTTTACTATTGAAAAAAACCCAGTGGAACTGGCTCGAGGTCCAGAGTTGAGTTTGAGGGCTGTAGACTGTAGTAATTGTAGAGAAATTAAAGTAATAAAGACTAGGAGTTTTCATTGTGACCAGTAGAGGCAACCCATTGTTGAGAGAGCAGAAGAGGGGAATGAGGGGGAGGGGAATGAGGGGGAGGGAGTCTGCCTGACTCTCTCTAAGTCCAACAACAATGACAGGAAACCAGCATAAGCTTTCTAGGGTCTATGTGCTGGCCAAGGCCCCAGGAAAAGATTCCCACAGAAGCAAGCTACGCTAATGAGATTTAAAGAGCAAGTCACAAACTAAGGTGTGGCTGCCCGTTTCCTAAAATATGTATTTTTATTTTACCTTTCACTTAACTAGGCAAGTCAGTTAAGAACAAATTCATATTTTCAGTGACAGCCTAGGAACAGTGGGTTAACTGCCTTGTTCAGGGGCAGAACGACAGATTTTTACCTTGTCAGCTCGGGGATTCGATCTTGCAACCTTTCGGTTACTAGTCCAACGCTCTTAACCACTAGGCTACAGTAGCCTAAGCAAATCAGGCAAGTCAGTTAAGAACAAATTCTTATTTTACAATGGCGGCCCACCGTCATAAGAGAAGTTCATGAAGAGTTGACAATATTTTCTTTAAATGGCATAGGACAATGTTATTCAACAGCCATTGTTGATTGTATGGCATCAGCGTCTGGTTGAATAGTTGGTAAAGCTGACATAAATAATGTCAGGCTTTGTGTTGTAACTTGAACATGGTGAGGTACACCCAGAGACTTGGTCTGAAATACATAACTATAACCCAGTAAATAAACTATTACCCACTATAGGTCAATAATCAAACCCACTAAATAATCCACCAGGAATGCTTAAAGAAAAGCCCTGGTTTCAAATATCTTTACGAGTTGCTCGCTCCTCGGTCACCAGATTAAACCATTTAATTTAAGCCATTGTCAACCCACTCACTCCATTCTGTGGGAGATAAAACAATATAGAGAGAGAATCCTCCTACACAGTCACTAAAGTGAGATATTCCTATGCCTGAGGAACCATGTTTTGCTATAACAAAAGCCTCTCCCCACTATGGCACATCACAAGGGCCAAAAAGCCTAGAGGCAGTGGGTGTGTCAGTGGTTGATCCATGCTCTTTAATAATCAGCTTTTATATGAATGAGTAGATTGCAGGCTTGGTATCTGGTAGAAACCTGGTGGAAACAGACAGACAGCCAACTGGCATATGCCTACAGGCCTGTCTGCATGTTGCTGCTCTCCAGGCAAAGTCTCTATGCTACTGTTCTCTACAGACTTCCTCCAAGACATGGAACACACACAACGGCCCCTCCCTGAACAGCACAACTCTCTGCCTACTAGTCACAGTTGATTTCATCTGACACACGGAGGACTCTTTCTCTCCTGTAATTTGCCTTTAAAAACAGGTTTATGTAACCAGGCAGTCATTCATGAGGACTCCAGAAACACCAAGCTGACTGGCTGGCTGGCATCCTCCTCAKTCTCCCAGTGGAWTCTCAATGGACCAAAGCSYCTCGGTTGATGTGGGCTTTCCTCAAAAGCAAATGGAGGGAATTAGGTGCCTCACGCACACAAAACAATAACAACACAAACAGATAAGATAGATACTGTGGATAGAAAATAAACTTAGAGGCTCAACTCAAGGCATGCATCACACCCTTATTTTCATATTTTATCAGATGTTTAGAGTGGCTTTAATGACAGATCCCATAGGATCCAGCCAGTATGACAAGAGGCACCTAAATCTATTAACGGTGTAATAAGGGCAGACAAAATATAACTTGTTGTGACTTGTGTGCTGGTTTACTGCATCCCTCCCCACTCCACTGCATTTTACAATGGGAGTTACATTTTACTGCAGGGAAAACAGAGAAAGCCCTTTGAATCCAATGGCTTGTTGTGTGTGCAGTGGCCACTTAAATGGCTATCAGAGAAGGAATAGACAATCAAACTCAGAGTGCTGGAAAGATTATCTCTGTCCTTGGTTTCTAACAACAGAGAAGACTGCAATTCCTGATTGCATTCAAAACGTTCCATCTCTACTTTCCTCCTCTCCATTGCTTCACACCCCTGTTTCTCACTTTGCCTCTCACACACACAGACCAACACTCAACATGGATAGCACACACCACATCAGTGTAACCAAGGCAACTCCTCCTTGGTTTCCGAAGAGGGCGTTCCTCTTGGTCCCTTTTGTTTTTCTTCAAAGACAGGGACAGGCAGTTGCTAAAGACGTCAGTGAGACTGCTAAACCAACATGCACCACCCAGGCCATGTGTGTGTGCGTGTGTGTGTGTGTGTAATGTCACACTGACTGCATGGGCCAGGGTAGAGGAATGCCGGACAGGATGCAGGCAGAAAATTCCTGGAACATAGTAATATTGTCTAAGGCTGAGTTGTGTCACTGCCAGTGTTCATATATATAGGCTTACCACTTATGATCTTCTCAACCTTCAAGCATTAAAGCAGTAGGTTGAGTTTCTTTAAAGGTCCAAAGCCACCGTTTATATCTCAATATGAAATCATTTCTGTGTAACAATTATTTTTAACATTTAATTGAATACATTTTAATTGAATACAAACTAAAATAGCTTTTTAGCAAAGAGCAATTTCACAAGCAATAATTTTGCTCGGAATGCTGTCAATAACAGCTGAAATCTGAAATCTAGCTGTTATTGACAGAGAGGATTAGACCTCTCTTTCTTATTGGTATATTAACTCATTTACCATCTGGTATAGTCACCAGGCAGGCCAAAACTCCATCCCACCAAAACAGGCTGGCATTTCAGGTGGTCTTTTCAAACAGCTCTTACACTAAAATGCATTATCATCATTTTCACAAATACACAGTATTATTCCAACCTCATAGTGTGGAAATATATATAAAACAGAGTAAAATCACATTTTTGCCTGCACTGGGCCTTTAAACTGTCAAGTAATGTATTCTCTCTAACTATTTAATTTAGAAAGCAAGCAAACACACTAGAAACCAGGGAAACATTAAATGTTCAATATGAAAACTATAATTCAACCAATGAAATATGAGCGGTACAGAAGTGGGCTTGTTTGTTCATGGAACACTTCCTTCTGATGTGCGTACCAGTGTTAACTATAATACCACAACTCCATTAGACCATCTGGGTGAGTTTGAAAGTAAACAGAGGAACAATCGGTGTGTATTTCTAAGACAAACAACATAACTGCAGCTGTTTTTCTATGGTGCTTGAGTACTTTTCCAGGACCTGTAGATGCTCTCCAAGTGAGGGTCATTTACACTAATACATTTACATGAACATTAATACACAGTACATTGTTTCCATGAGCTTCAATTGCTCTAGTCTATAGCGTTAACTAATGTGATATTGTGGTCTGATGTACTGTAACATGTTCAGCTGTTGAGGGGATCTGATAGATTGTTCAACATTGCACAACAGTATTTCTGTGCCTTTATGTGGCACAAGTCCTCTACCTTCCACAGTAATGTCTGTCACCGGGCCCTTGACTGGGCCTCTGCCTTGTAGTGTTAACACACAGCACTGATAAGAGATGAGGCAGACGCAGCATTTAACTACCCTGCAGACACAGAGTCACAGCCAGGACACAGCAGGGCCTATAGGTGGTGTGGATTTGCTGTGTTTTTAGATATTGGGACTAGAGGTCGACTGATTAATCGGAATGGCCGAGTTTTCATTACAATCGTTAATCGGTATTTTTGGACACCGATTTGGCCGTTTTTTTTTATTTTTTACACCTTTATTTAATCTTTATTTAACTAGGCAAGTCAGTTAAGAACACATTCTTATTTTCAATGACGGCATGGAAGGTGGGTTACTGCCTCGTTCAGGGGCAGAACGACAGATTTTTACCTTGTCAGTCGGGGGATTCAATTTGCAACTTACAGTTATTAGTCAAACGCTCTAACCACCTGATTACATTGCACTCCACGAGGAACCTGCCTGTTACGCGAATGCAGTAGAAGCCAAGGTAAGTTGCTAGCTAGCATTAACTTATCTTATAAAAAACAATCAACTAATCAATCATAATCACTAGTTCACAATGGTTGATGATATTTACTAGTTTATTCTAGCCTGTCCTGCGTTGCATATAATCGATGCGGTGGTATCATTGCTCAATGTGTACCTAACCATAACATAATGCCTTTCTTAAAATCAATACACAGAAGTATATATTTTTAAACCTGCATATTTAGCTAAAAGAATCAGGTTAGCAGGCAATATTAACCAGGTGAAATTGTGTCTTCTTTCGTTCATTGCACGGCAGAGTCGTGTATATGCAACAGTTTGGGCCGCCTAATTTGCCAGAATTTTACGTAATTATGACATAAATTGAAGGTTGTTGTCGTAGCTGAATCAAAATTAGTTTAGGTACAGATATAATAAGATGTTTTATTTATTTTATACTTGTCATTAGAATGTCTTCTTTTGGACTATACTGTTGGCAGTTGATTTCTTTCTCTCTGGGAAAAAAGTCACTTGGGCCCAGAGAGGGGAGAGGTCAGGCTTGTCTTTTACATGTCTGGTAATAGCGCAGAATATCAAGAAAGGGAGAAGTCAGGTTTGAACATTGTCTTTCATAGGTGAATATATCTGTGAACCATGTGAAGGGCTCACTATGTTTGTACTCCAGTCACTCCTCATTTTCCATTGGGGGGGGAGTATGGCAGTTGTCTGGAACCATTATACCACCCCTCTGATGTTGACTTATCTTTCATAGTATATGACCTAGAGGTTCCTCCCCTTAGTGAGCTTCTCCAGGAGTGGGGAGAAGAGGGGTTGTTATTTGAGATGGGAGTATCTAGAATTGACAATTGATATATGCCATTGGATGATATATGCCATATATGCATTGTACTACGAAGTACCAAGACGAGAAGTAGAACTCATCTAAGAGGCCAAACTGAACGATAATTTATAGCTAATGCTATCTGGCTATGGGATACTCCCTCTTTCAAGTAAAAGGCCTTTGTGAAGTTCTAAGATCTGTGTTTCGTCATGTGAGTTTAGAGGGTGTATCTTGGCTAAAAAAGATACTAAGAATTGTTTTGTAAGGACTCTCAGAGAATTCATTTATAGACACTGAATTGATCTGAGAGTCAAAGGGCTATGGTGAAGGTCATATAATTAAAGATGGACTTTAAAATATACTCTGACTTGTGTGTGGTTTTGTAAACTCTCATCATTTAGTAATACAGGAATTACCACGACATTGTGCAATGTAACAGGATATTTAGACTTATGGATGCCACCGGTTCCGTATTTCACTGAAAGAATAACGTCTTGTTTTGAGATGATAGTTTCCGGATTCGACCATATTAATGACCTAAGGCTCATATTTCTGTGTGTTATTATGTTATAATTAAGTCTATGATTGATAGAGCAGTCTGACTGAGCGATGGTAGCGAGCAGCATGCTCGTAAGCATTCATTCAAACAGCACTTCCTGTGTTTGCCAGAAGCTCTTCGCTGTGCTTCAAGCCTATCAACTCCCGAGATTAGGCTGGTGTAACCGATGCGAAATGGTTAGCTAGTTAGCGGGGTGCGCGCTAATAGCATTTCAAACGTCACTCGCTCTGAGACTTGGAGCAGTTATTCTCTTGCTCTGCATGGGTAACGCTGCTTGAGGGTGGCTGTTGTCGTTGTGTTCCTGGTTCGAGCCCAGGTAGCGGCGAGGAGAGGATGGCCTATACTGTTACTGGCAATACTAAAGTGCCTATAAGAACATCAATAGTCAAAGGTTAATGAAATACAAATGGTATAGAGAGAAATAGTCCTATAATTCCTATAATAACTACAACCTAAAACTTCTTACCTGGATATTGAAGACTCATGTTAAACGGACACGAGCTTTCATATGTTCTCATGTTCTGAGCAAGGAACTTAAACGTTAGCTTTCTTACATGGCACATATTGCACTTTTACTTTCTTCTTCAACACTTTGTTTTTGCATTATTTAAACCAAATTGAACATGTTTCATTATTTATTTGAGGCTAAATTGATTTTATTGATGTATTATATTAAGTTAAAATAAGTGTTCATTCAGTATTGTTGTAATTGTCATTATTACAAATACATTTTAAAAATCGGCTGATTAATCAGTGTCGGCTTTTTTTGGTCCTCCAATAATCGGTATCGGCGTTGAAAAATCATAATCGGTCGACCTCTAATTGGGACGAAACATGGAAGTTAAGGGTGAGGGAAACAGGGTTCTCATAAGGTTTCTTAGATGACCCCCATTACCTTCCCTGCAAGTTCAGAGATTAAACCCTGTTGGAAATTCTGCTCTTAATATTGATTAATTTAATGAGAGCACAGGGGGTAACTGCTTTATTGGAAGTGTAATGCTGGAGGAGTTTAAGTCACAAACATGTCAACTGTATCCAGTACATGTACACATAGTATACACAGGCTATGCAGGATGTATAGGAGCCCCTCGAGCAGCCCATAAGATGCTGCACATGTGTCTGGCTGGCTGCATCCTGTCCAACACATGAGTGGGCTGGTCATGGCTGGGCACTGCAGGGTATGGTAGTGAGACTGTTGTTTAGATTGTTATGGTAGTAAATCACTCAGCAGTGAGATTCACTCGGAGCGCCACATTGGAACACAAAGACCGTGCAGTGTCAGTGAAGAAGTCTGGGTTATTACGTCACAGCAATAGAGGAACCAGAGAGAGGGGCTGAGAGGGGCTGGGAGAACCCCAGGGGTAAACATCCGGGACACGGCGGGGGGCACAGATGTTTTGGAGTGCCCCTCTTTTCCTCAATGTTTGAATGAACCCGCGTCATGTGCATGGTGTTAGCTAGAGGGTATTAAGAGGACGTGAAGACTAAATGTCGTCCCTTAAAGAATAAATAAAGTGAGAAACGGCTATTGAACAATGTGAGGAGCATTTGAAGAGTTGATTTATCCACAATTGTTTTTTTCACTACAAATGATTGCTTATTGGTACCTTCATGTGTGTGTAAAATATTACTGTTCTCAGATTTAAAAAATATATATAATATTAAAATATGTTATTTAGAAAACGCTATATATCCATTGTTTAGTTGGAATGTTTGTAAACTGTGTATTTGACTGTGATATAGTGCCTTCTGAAAGAATTCACACCCCTTGTCTTTTTCCACATTTTGTTGTGTTACAAAATTGTATTAAAATTGATTGAATTGTCTTCTTTTTTGTCAATGATCTACACAAAATACTATAATGTCAAAGTGGAAGAAAATCCTAACATTTGTACAGAGAAAATATGAAAAATAAAACAAGAATATATATTCATTAGATAAGTATTAAAACCACATGTTAGAATCACCTTTGGCAGCGATTACAGCTGTCAGTCTTTCTGGATAATTCTCTAAGAGCTTTCCACACCTGAATTGTGCAACATTGGCCCATTATTTTCAAAATTCTTCAAGCCCAATCATTGTTGATCATTGCTAAACAACCATTGTCAGGTCTTGCCATAGATTTTCAAGCAGATTTAAGTAACTCAGGATTTAAGCCACTCAGGAACATTCACTGTCTTCTTGGTAAACAATTCTAGTGTAGATTTGGCCTTGTGCTATAAGGTTATCGTCCTGCTGAAATGTGAATTAATCTCCCAGTGTTTGGTGGAAAGCAGACTGAACTACGTTTTCCTCCAGGATTTTGCCTGTGTTTATCTCCATTCCCTTTCTTTTTTTATCCTGAAAAACTACCCAGTCCTTAACGATTACAAGCATACCCATAACATGATGCAGCCACCACTATGCTTGAAAATATGGAAAGTGGTACTCAGTAATGTGTTGTACTGGATTTGCTCCAAACATAACAGTTTGTATTCAGGGCAAAAAGTTGCTTTGAGGGCCTCCCGGGTGGCGCAGTGGTCTAGGGCACTGCATCGCAGTGCTAGCTGCGCCACCAGAGTCTCTGGGTTCACGCAATTGGCTTAGCGTCGTCCGGGTTAGGGAGGGTTTGGCCGGTAGGGATATCCTTGTCTCATCGTGCTCCAGCAAATCCTGTGGCGGGCCGGGCGCAGTGCGCGCTAACCAAGGGGGCCAGGTGCACGGTGTTGGAGGCGCGCTGTGTTAAGAAGCAGTGCGGCTTGGTTGGGTTGTGCTTCGGAGGACGCGTGGCTTTCGACCTTTGTCTCTCCCGAGCCCGTACGGGAGTTGTAGCGATGAGACAAGATAGTAATTACTAGCGATTGGATACCACGAAAACTGGGGAGAAAAGGGGATAAAATTTCAAAAATATATATAAAAATTGTTTTGCCACATTTTTTGCAGTATTACTTTAGTGCTTTGTTGCAAACCGGATGTATGTTTTGGAAAATTGTTATTCTGTACAGGGTTTCTTCTTTTGACTCTGTCAGTTAGGTTAGCAGTGTGTAATAACTACAATGTTTCTGATCCATCCACCATTTTCTCCTATCACAGCCATTCAACTCTGTAACTGTTTAAAGTCACCATTGCCTTCCTGGTGAAATCCCTGAGTGGTTTCCTTCCTTTCCGGCAACTGAGTTAGGAAGGATGCCTGTATCGTTGTAGTGACTGGGTGTATTGATACACCATCCAACATGTAACTTCAACATTGTAACTTCACAATGCTCAAAGGGATATTCAATGTTTGCTTTTACATTTTTTACCAATAGGTGCCCATCTTTGCGAGGCATTGGAAAACCTCCCTGGTCTTTGTGGTTGAATCTGTGTTTGAAATTCACTGCTCGACTGAGGAACCTTACAGTACTTGTATGTGTGGGGTACAGAGATGAGGTAGTAATTCTAAAATAATGTTTAACACTATTATTGTGTAACGGATGTGAAATGGCTAGCTAGTTAGCGGGTACGCGCTAGTAGCATTTCAATCAGTTACGTCACTTGCTCTGAAACCTAGAAGTAGTGTNTAGCATTTCAATCAGTTACGTCACTTGCTCTGAAACCTAGAAGTAGTGTTGCACCTTGCTCTGCAAGGGCCACGGCCTTTGTGGCGCGATGGGTAACGATGCTTCGTGGGTGACCGTTGTTGATGTGTGCAGAAGGTCCCCGTGTCGGGGCGAGGGGGCGGTTTAAAGTTATACTGTTACAATTGCACACAGAGTGAGTCCATGCAACTTATTATGTGACTTGTTAAGCAAATGTTTACTCCTGAACTTATTTACGCTTGCCATAACAATAGTGTAGAATAATTACTGACTCAAGAAATGTCCATTTTTAATTTTTTATTATTTTTTATTTTATTTTATTCTAAAAATATAATTCCACTTTGACATTATGGGGTAAAGTGTATAAGCCAGTGACAACAAATCTAAACTAAATTCATTTTAAATTTAGGCTGTAAAACAACCAAATGTGGAATAAGTCAAGGGGTGTCAATACTTTCTGAAGGCACTGTATGTGGTTGCACTAACTGTATGTTGCTCTGGATAAGTTGAATAAAATGTCAAATCTAAATGTTTTACATACAGATCTCATATAATAAAAATAACTAAATTAAATATTGATGTCACAAATGTATCATTTGTTCAGTTCTTTAACAAACAAAATGTTATTTGTTAAATTGGACTGTAAAACCTAGCAGTACTACTTTTTCTCTGAGAGTGACGCGGATATATAGCGTTTTGCTAAAAAAAAAAAAAAAAAGATTATTTATCCCTCTGAAGATTTAAAAAAAAATACATGTCTGTCAATGAACAACCTCATGACATGATGAGATAGTGAAAAAACACACCAACCTCTTTCATAAGTTATTTAAACAATAAAAGCTATTTTACCAACATTTCTGAAAATGGATATATAGCATTTTGGAATGAAACTCTTAATTTGTTTTCATAGACACCGGGAGGTCATAATCAAGGACTAAGAACTGTATTTTGATTCGTTTCTTGTTTTCCATTGTGGGTGCATTACATTGCGAGTCATGAAAACATAAAGACGCCAGAAAGATGTTCGATGTGGTGTGTTCAAAGATATCTGCTTCAGTAATCCTCAGATTCTTTCTCTTCAACCCCAATGTCAAGTGTCAGTTCTTTTTCAAACCTCAGAACAACACAAAAAATGTTGTTGCCCTTTCCCACAAATGTGTGTGGTGTGGCAGCTCACTGTCAAATTAACTTGAACTCGTCTGAAACAGGCTTTTGTCCTTCCTCTCTTATACCCCCCCCCCCTATACCCCCACCACCACCCACAACAATGTGCAGCCAACTGACTCGCCTACAACTGCTACAATGAAGAGAGTGGGAATATTGGGCTTTGCAGCTGACCATATTCATTGTTATTTTCACAGTGCACTTATACAACAGGAGACTGAAAAGTTAAAATAATATAATTACATTGCTGGTGAATAAATGGATGAATAAAAAAAACCATCTCATTCGTTTAATTGAAATCCCTAGGACAATGTTAGTGGTACTATTACGCAAACTGTAACTGAATCTGTAGTGTATATTTGCAGAATATAGTTTCCTGTGACCACCAGGCTACATCAATGACCCAAAATAAGAATGTCATTGATTATTCAGGTTTTGCACTTTGGCACACTCACCTTCTCAGAGTTGATGCTCAGCTTTTTCTCAACATGGCTATGGAGCTCTCCGTTATTTTCCGGGATGGGTGTGGATTCTCTCCGTGTCCCGCATGGTGTCCCGTTCTCCTTAACGTCTTCGCTTTCTGACTCGTCGTCGCTGGGTAAAGGAATGCGCTCCGTGACATATTCTTTGAGACACTTCATGTTGTGTTTTTTCAACAGTTGCTCAGTGTCCTGGTCGACAACAATGAGCTCGAGCTGGCCCACCGTGGTTCGTATCCGGGACACAACCTGTTGATGGCTCTCGCTCTCCACGTTCTCCCCGTTCACGAACACTAGTCGGTCCCCCGCGCGAATCCCAGAAGTTTCAGACGGACTGTCGGGCTCCACAAGCCGTATGAACTGCCCGGTCTTACCCTTCTCACCGTGGAGATGGAACCCATAACCATTGTCCCCTTTCTCCAGCAGGCAGAGTCTTGGCCGATTATCTTCGCTTTTGCTGGGCATAGTTTCTGCTATTTATTTCACCAATTCAACCCGTTGCTTGTGAGAATGATCGTTCACTAGCTGGAAGTTGCCAAGTAAACTCAGTTTGGGATGCTGAGCACGAGTGGTACCCGTCAACGGGAATCTCTCTACCGTTCTCAAGGAAGAGCGTCTGGCATCCAATCGGTCTGTTTATAAGGCGCCGTCCGTGGTGACTGGATGTCACCCGCAGTCGCAACTCACTTTCAAAGCAATTCCTAAACTTTGTGCATACAGGGGATGTATGCCAACCCGAGATGTGTCGCCAAAACCTGAAGAGCTACTAACTATATGTATGCATTGACTTTTCTCCAAAACTCTATTCTCTAATCTGACACTGAATTAAACTCCGTAGACTACTTTATAAAGGTCAATGACGTAGGTGGAGAAGACAGATAGTAACACCAATCACTACTCAAATACCCCAGGAGGAGGGAGGCGCATAAATTAATGAGGCATGCATGCTATTGGCCGGAATGATCGACAAGTGTATGCGCAAAAATGATTGCTGCTGCTGCCATGTTGTGACAAATGCATGTGGTCCTTCTGTAAACATATGGTACTGTATCACAGGAGGTTGGTGGTACGGTATCAACAACATCAAACATATGGTTTCCAGGTGTTTGATGCCATTCTATTCGCTCCGTTCCAGCCATTATTATGAGCACCTCAGGAGCCTCCTCTGTACTGCATATTCCTGATGTTGAAATATGTTTTATACTTATATAAAATTATTATGCTCAGGAAAAGACATCTGCATTTGCCACGTGCTCCTTCTCTCTCCCTCCCCCTCGCTCTATGTCTGTCTGTCTCTGTGAAAACACACACTCACTGACAGAAACACTTCTGAATAGGTCTACCTCACCACCCTGCAATTCTGAAGAAATGCAAACCTTTATGTGGAAGGAAGGGGCCTAGACTCTCCTTGAGAAATGCTCTATTACATCATCACTAAAACGGCAAGGACCTCACTGACCCAAAACCACAGGAGAGTTGTTACTTCTCTATACTGGGACATTTGCCAGGTACACTTATCAATGCATGGTAATGTCCTTAATATAATATATTGATGACTCACTATAATTTATTGATGACTCACTCATAGGCCTATCATCTCAAACTATGTATACAGAAAGGCTGATGGTCAGGTGCTATGTGATGTTTCTGAGGAATTAATTAATCTTGTTTGTGTTTGATTGAATCGTTGGTACAGCTGTACAACTGTGTGGAGGAGGAAGAGTTCCTAGGAGGTTTATGGTCTATGRGATTGATAGACTGGATGGGGAGGGGAGAGCTAGATTCCAGGTACAATGCTGAGCCAGGTACAATGAGTAATGGGTGTTCTGCCTGGCACCACCATCTCCACTACAGACTCCACCATCCAGGTTGATATAGCCCTGCAACTCAGCTCAAACTGAACCTCTTTCATACAGTACCGGTAAATAACCCTTTTCAAATTGCAAGGCTGTGAGGATTCCCACAATCTCACATTCATCTCTATATGTGGTGGTTTGAAATAAACATGTTCTGTCTGTCTCAATAAATGGATGTATTACTGGCTTATTTTTTATATATTTTTAATGATTCAGTAGGATGTATTTCACAACACAATCCAGTCACTTTGTGACTTTGTGTATGTTTGGAGCTATTTGTGTGAAACAAATAATGAGTGGTGATATTAAGGAGTGACTGCCTTTAAAAATCAACGAATCCCTTTGAAAACGGCCTATGTGGCCTCTGACTCATCGATATGAGTCAGAAACAGTGTGTCAAAATTGACTACAAAGTGTAAATAGGATAATTTTGGTCATAAAGTCAGTCTTGTCTAAAACTGAGTGTGGAACATCCGTGCGTCACAACTGGTAATGAAGGTTGGGTTTTGATTTGACGAATTTCAATTGCCTACTAACATGGGGTGAACAGCTGCAGTGATTGCTCTCTATCCAATAGCATAGACAGTGAGACAGACCTGCCCAGCAGCTCCGACTTTGTTTACATAAGACAACGTGTGTTGCATTTCTTTACTTGGGAAATAATGTACCACACACTTCAGTTAGATGTAAAATCACGCAACTAAAACATCCGAGGCAAAAACGTCCAAATGAATTACAGATTTCTTGAGTAATATTAGATTCATTATGGGGATTTTGAGGAAGTGAAATAGGCTTCTCATGGCTGACAAACATCATTAACCAAACGCGGAATCGGTCAGGAAACACCTCAAGACTGAAATCTACACCTGCCAATCAGCGTGTTCAGTGGCTCTTTAAAAAGTAAAACTGAGCCAGCAGTGGTAAATAGCGTAACGCCCTATTATTATTTGAAAAGCAATGCTGCCACCTGGTGGGAGGCAACTTCAGTACATCACCTCCCATCCACCTACAGCAGGGATCATCAACTAGATTCAGCCGCTGGCCGATTTTTTCTGGAGCGGTTGGTTGGGGTCGGGCACAGGATTACACATAATTTGTAGACTGCAAAAAGCCCAAACATACACATGTTTGACTAAAACATAATACTTTCAAACCTTACTTTCATTTGTATACGATCATGTGTCTCTATTATGCGTGGGAATACTTAGGTACATATTTCTTAAATTAAAATCACTTGAAGCTGGTTTCCTGGTATTTTTTGTCTTTTATGTCCAACAATGAAAATTCCACCCAAAGATATATATATATCCAGTACCAGTCAAAAGTTTGTGAAATGCTTACTTACAAGCCCTTAACCAACAACACAGTTTTAAGAAAAACAAGTGTTAAGTAAAAAATAGATGAGTAAAAAATAAAAATAAAAAAATTATTAAAGAGCAGCAGTAAAATAACAGTAGCGAGGCTATATACAGGGGGTACCGGTACAGAGTCAATGTGTGGGGGCACAAGGTTAGTCAGGTAATTTGAGGTAATATGTACATGTAGGAGTATGGAGTTAAATGACACTATGCATGAATAATAAACAACTAACTAGCAGCGGAGTAAAATAGGGGGGGAGGGGGGGGGGCATTTGATTAGCTGTTCAAGGAATCTTATTGTTTGGGGGATAGAAACTGTTAAGATCTTTGTTTGGTGAATGTGACAGCCAAGGAACTTGAATCTTCTTCAACCCTGCTCGCACTACAGCCCCGTCGATGAGATGGGAGCGTGCCTTGGTCCTCCTTTTTCCTTTAGTTCCACAATCATCTCATTTGTCTTGATCACGTTGAGGGAGAGGTTTTTGTCCTGGCACCCCACATCCAGTCATCCTGACCTCCTCCCCTATAGGCTGTCTCATCATTGTCATGATCAGGCCTACCACTGTATGCTGTCGTCTACAAACTTAATGATGGTGTTAGAGTCGTGCTGGCCATGGCAGTCAAGGAGAACAGGAGTACAGGAGGGGATGAGCATGCACCCCTGAGAGGCTCTCCCTGTTGAGGATCAGGCTAGTAGATGTTTGTTACCTACCCTTACCCACCTTGGGGCGGCCCCGTCAGGAGTCCAGGATCCAGTTGCAGGGGGAGGTGTTTAGTCCCTGGGTCCTTAGCTTTAGTGATGAAGCTTTGAGGGCACTATGTGTCTGAATGCTGAGCTGTAATCAATGAATAGCATTTTCATATAGGTTGTCCTTTTGTTCCAGGTGGAAAAGGGCAGTGTGGAGTGTAATTGTCACGCTCGTCATGGGCAGAAGTGGACCAAGGTCAGCGTTATAATACGTGTTCATTCTATTTATTTATTTAATGAAACAACTCGACAACAACAAACAAAATTTTAGCGAACGTGACGTACTGCAGGGCTAAATAAGCAACCAATGCAAAAATATAGATCCACAAATGAAAGAGGGAAAAGGACTGCCTAAGTATGATTCCCAATCAGAGACAACGATAGACAGGTGCCTCTGATTGGGAACCACACTCGGCCAAAAACAAAGAAATAGAAAACATAGAAATAAAGAAACTAGAATGCCCACCCCACATCACACCCTGACCTAACCAAATAGAGAAATAAAACGTCTCTCTAAGGTCAGGGCGTGACAGCAATAGAGATTGCATCATCTGTGGATCCTTTGGGGCGGTATGCAAATTGGAGTGGGTCTAGGGTTTCTGGGATAATGGGATAATGGTGTTGATGTGAGCCATGACCAGCCTTTCAAAGCACTTCATGGCTACAGACGTGAGTGCAACGGGTCGGTAGTCATTTAGGCAGGTTACCTTAGTGTTCTTGGGCACAGGCACTATGGTGGTCTGCTTGAAACATGCTTGGAGCACACGTTCTGGTAATCCGTCTGGCCCTGCGGTCTTGGGAATGTTGAAATGTTTAAAGGTCTTACTCACATTAGCTACGGAGAGCGTGATCACACAGTTGTCCGGAACAGCTGATGCTCTCATGCATGCTTCAGTGTTGCTAGCCTCGAAGCAGCATAGAAATAATTTAGCACATCTGGTAGGCTCGTGTCACTGGGCAGCTCGCGGCTGTGCTTCCCTTTGTAGTCTGTAATAATTTGCAAGCCCTGCCACATCCAACGAGCATCGGAGCCGGTGTAGTATGATTCAATCTTAGTCCTGTATTGACGCTTTGCCTGTTTGATGGTTCATCGGAGGGCATAGCAGGGTGTCTTATAAGCGTCCGGGTTAGAGTCCCACTCCTTGAAAGTGGCAGCTCTACCCTTTAATTCAGTGCGGATGTTGCCTGTAATCAATTACTTCTGGTTGGGGTATGTACGTACGGTCATTGTGGGGACGACGTCATCGATGCACTTATTGATGAAGCCAGTGAGTGATGTGGTGTACTCCTCAATGCCAACGGAAGAATCTCAACCACCTTCATGAGGTAGTCTCCTGGAATGCATTTCAATTAACAGGTGTGCCTTGTTAAAAGTAAATTTGTTAAATTTCTTTCCTTCTTAATGCGTTTGAGCCAATCAGTTGTGTTGTGACAAGGTAGGAGTGGTATACAGAAGATAGCCCTATTTGGTAAAAGACCAATGTTTTATTATGGCAAGAACAGCTCAAATAAGCATGGAAAAATGACAGTGCATCATTATTTTAAGACATTTAAGGTAAGTCACTGCGGAAAATTTAAAGAATTTTGAACGTTTCTTCAAGTGCAGTCGCTAAACCCATCAAGCGCTATGATGAAACTGGCTCTCATGAGGACCGCCATAGGAAAGGAAGACTCTGCAGAGTCTGCAGAGTATAAGTTCATTAGAGTTACCAGCCTCAGAAATTGCAGCCCAAATAAATGCTTCACAGAGTTCAAGTAACAGACACATCTCAACATCAACTATTCAGAGTAGACTGCGTGAATCAGGCCTTCATGGTCGAATTGCTGCAAAGAAACCACTACTAAAGAACACCAATAATAAGAAGAGACTTGCTTGGGCCAAGAAACACGAGCAATGGACATTAGACTGGTGGAAATCTGTCCTTTGGTCTGATAAGTCCAAATTTGAGATTTTTGTTTCCAACCGCTATATCTTTGTGAGACGCAGATTAGGTGAACAGATGATCTCCGCATGTGTGGTTCCCACCGTGAAGGATAGAGGTGTGATGGTGTGGGGGTGCTTTGCTGGTGACACTGTCAGTGATTTACTTTGAATTCAAGGCACACTTAACCAAAATGGCTACCACAGCGTTCTGCAGCGATACGCCATCCCATTTGGTTTGCGCTTAGTGGGACTATCATTGATTTTTCAACAGGACAATGACCCAACACACCTCCAGGCTGTGTAAGGGCTATTTGACCAGGAAGGAGAATGATGAAGTGCTGCATCAGATGACCTGGCCTCCACAATCTCCCAACCTCAACCCAATTGAGATGGTTTGGGGTGCGTTGGAATGCAGAGTGAAGAAAAAGCAGCCAACAAATGCTCAGCATATGTGGGAACTCCTTCAACACTTTTGGAAAAGCCTTCCAGGTGAAGCTGGTTGAGAGAATGCCAAGTGTGCAAAGCTGTCATCAAAGAAAACGGTGGCTACTTTGAATAAAATATATTTCGATTTGTTTAAGAACATTTTGGGTTCTACATGATTCCATGTGTTATTTCATAGTTTTGATGTCTTCACTATTATTCTACAATGTAGAACATAGTACAAATATAGACAACCCCTTTGAGTAGTTGTGTCCAAACATTTGACTGGTACTGTATATTTATATATTTTTTTTTGCTCAGAAAACTTGGGGGGTCAAATAAAACCACCAGTGGCCGCCAGTTGGGAAACCCTGACCTATTTCCTCCTCCCCAGAGACTCAAAGAACAGATATACAAACACACACTGCAATAAAACACCACCATCTTCATTACAAAAAATAGTTTTTATATACTGTACGATAACAAAGCACTTTTCCATGGCACTTTGTGATCACTGTGACATCTCCATAGAGTGACAATAATTGTGACATCAAGCAAATTCAATAAGCAAACATTCATAATGAACCAAATACAAAGGAACATTTTACACAATGCAACCCATGAACAACCCATGTACAGTAGAGACACAACACCAACAACGTCCATTAATGATGACTGATAGAGGCTCCACAACAACAGTGTCTGAGGGAGCTCTCTCATTGGTGGATGGCACGTTTAAAAGCAAATCAAAACTCATGCTGGAACTTCTGACCACCACCTCAATTAACATTTGACCACAACATTTCAGAAAATAATTTTAATTTGGAGTATAATTACAAAATGACTGTCATTAGACATATTTTTAGTCGGTAGAGGCCGCATCTGGGACACGCTGTGTATGACACCGSAGTAGTAGAGGGTACTCCTCATACAACATGTATAATGGCATTTAGTCCTGAATAGAACGTGGTGAAACATATGAAGCCATGAGCCCCARAAAATCTGTATTTTATTCCAGCTAACATCTTTACATAAAGTGATCAGATCATTTCTTCATTTCTTTGTAAATATGGCAATATTGGGGCAAGAAATTCCATTTGGATTTCCAATCCTTCCTTATGGCAATAATGAGTAAGGCTGACAGGCTGCAGCTGCAGGATGTGATACACATGAACTAAATGATCCGAGCATGTTTTAAATATAAATTCACATTTTAAATACAGTGGTAAAGGATTTCTATCAAACTGAAAACACTGACATGGTTTTTCTCCTGATAGGGGTAGAATGAGRGTTGTCTAGTGGCCATAGGCTTTCCAAGTAGGTGGGGAGCAGACCAGGTGCTCTCTTTTTCACAATGTGGTTGCTCTGCTCTTTTTGACTACTCGCTATCTGATGATGCTATTTTAGGGGGACTGTCTCCCTACTGCTCTATGTCTCTCTCTCTCTTTATCTCCCTCCCTCCCTCTCTCTGTAGATGTTTGTGTGTCTCTCTCGCTCCTCTCTCACTGTGGCCTGGTGTGGTGTAACAGTTGGTGAGAGGTTTAGCTACATGTAGCCACCACAGCAGCCAGACTTCTGCTTCTCAGATGCAATGTAGTCGTGGATCTGGAACTTGGGCTCGTTAGGCTGCTGGGCAGCTCTGTGCTTCAACTCCCTGGCAGAGGCAGAGAGAGAGAGGCAGAGAGAGAGAGAGGGGCAGAGAGAGAGG